>NW_004524870.1:1401113-1414569 GCF_000260255.1 Octodon degus | reverse complement strand
CCGGACCTGGGCTAGGACTGGGTCTGGGGGCTCCCGGAACTCAGCAGAAAATCCTACTCAGCAGGCAGGTTGGGGGAGGCACTGAGGAGTGGTGCGGGGCGGCCCAAGGGGCTGGGAGAGGGTCTGGCTCATGCTGCGCCTGGGCTGGGACTGGTCCCACCGGCGCAGGGTAGCAGGAAGCTCTCCGCATGTGTGCATTTTTAAAGGAGGCAGAGGTAAGAGAGGGAGCTGTCCATTCTTACATCACCAAATATTATATAGTTCAGGAAATTCACATTTCTTTGTAGCCTTCCCCTGTTCTGAAATTGCTCATTCCACATATTTGGTTGCCAGAGCTTTTGCAGGATACTTAGAGTTATTCAATCAAACATAGTGTATTTTCTTTAAAACATTTTATTTTTCATTGTCTATGTTTTATGAGTGTAACCACCTAGAAATTTCTAAGGCACTTTATAGTATCTCTTTACTTCAATATATGTTCTAAGTCTTGATTTTATTTTGTCTTTTATTCACTCTGTTCCCAGTCACCAGGATCATACCACCATTCCCTGAGAATGTTAGTGAGCTGGGCTGGTTTTTTTCAGGATTCTTACTTTTAGATTTTATGCTTGCATGTGGCATATCATGGTACGGAATGTGTTGTGTTTATTAGCTCTGATGCTTCTTATACGTCTGTTTTTATGTCTTTTAACAAACTTGGGATGATTTTAAGAAATTATATTTAATTACATTACAAGTTGTATCTTCTGTTTCTCATATGACAGAATGTTAATTTGTGACATTTTCACATACCCTTGTATTTCAGTTCACTATTATTTTTCAGTCTCTTGTTCATTTAGGGTAACTTCTATTGTCCTAGTGTCAAATTCATTGACGTTTTCTGTTTTTCTTTTGTACCCATTCACTCAGTGTTTTATTCTTAGTACAATATTATTGAGTTCTAAAATTTCCCTTTGTTTATTATAGAATGATGCTTTAATTTCCTTCTCAATGTTTTCATTTTTCAAGTGCATTAATAATTTTTCATCAAAACGTTTTTATGATGAGTGCTTTAAAATCATTGCCCCTGCAGAGGAGATAGCTCTGTAGTCTAAGTGTCTGTCTGGCAAGCACAAAGACCCAGGTTCCATCCCCAGTACAGCATGCCATGCAGGCCTCCCATGATGAGCTGGCCACTGAGGCTAGGTGTGGTGGCACACACCTATAATGCCAGCACTGGGAGGTGGAGAAAGGAGGATCACCATGACTCTGAGCTGCATAGTGAGACCCTGTACATAATGCATAAGCAAAGATTTTTTAAACATATAAAATCATTGTCCCACAACAGTATCTGCTGTGTCATCTTACTGTTAATATCTCTTTGTCTTCTTTTAGCATCCAGATTAAAGTCTCCTGGTTTCTTGGTATGATGAGAGATTTTCTAATAAATGGGAATATTGCTCCAGCATAAAAACAGATGTGTTGCCCCATTCCTTCCAGGTACAAGTGCAAGCCAGATTTCTTCACTCAGGTCCATGAACAGCTGGCAGAGGGAACCTTGTGACCACTCAGGGCAAGCTAGAGTTCAGTCTCCTCTCTAATCCTTCACTACTGGGTAGCACATTGACTGGGAGAGAAAAATAAATCTGACTGCTTCCCAAAGGCTTGCACTGACACTTCAAAGGGGAAAGAATATGAACTCATTCCCTGTAAGCACTGGTAAAAGTATAAAGTCTTTATCATTGTCTTGGGAGACCACAGCATATGAGCTAGGAAGGGCCCCCACGACACTAAGTGCAGGCAAAAGCTCAGGCTTCCTGTGTGCTCTTCAGTAACATCAGGAGGCAGGGAGGATCTTTTCTCTATACACTAACTCCACCAAGTAAGGGGCTGAAGAAACTCATTGTACACCCAGTGCTATTGGAAGCACAGGCTCTCTCCCTGGATTTTGCAGAAAGGGTTGAGCTAGGACCATAAACTTTTCCTTTTTTGTAATTTGGCTGAAATGCAAAAATTATTGCTTAAAAGTTTTCTGTCTTGGTAGACTGCTAGACTACAAAAGCATAAACTGAGATATTTTTAAAATTAAATTTATTTTTAATTAATATATAACATCATAAAATTTATACATATTATTGGGGTAGTATGTGATGTTTCAATTCATGTATACATTCTAATTTTTTTTCTTTTTTTTTTGGTACAGGATCTCACTCTGCAGTTTGGGCTCATAATAATCCTTCTGTATACAGTCTCCCCAGGGCTAAGATTGCAGATATGTACCACCACACCTGAACTTATGTATACATTATATAATCAAGTTTTATGCATATATATTTATATATTTAATAAATATATAGTTAAATAATTATAGTGAAAGTGTTGAAAATTCTTCGAGTTTTTTGAACATATAGTCCTTGGTGATTGCTCATATTCACCCTAGTGTACAGTGGCACATGTCAATGTTTTACTTCTAAACTGTGGCAGCACAGATTGATCAACCTTTGCTTAGCCCTCCCCACCTCTCCTTACCCTCCGCTAATCACCTTCTACTTTCAAAGTCAATGAGATCAACTTGAGATTCAATATAACAGTGAGATTATACAGTGCTTGTCTTCCTGTGCCTGGTTTAATTAACATAATGATTTGCAGTTCTGTTCATGTCACAAATGACAAGACTTCATTCTTTTCACAGCAAAGTAACATTCTCCACTATATCTTTATCACATTTTCTTTCTCTGTTTCACAATCAATGGACACTTGGGCCCATTGTTTCTAATAGGTGCTTGTTTTTTTTTTTTTTTTTTCAATCAGCTAATGCATTTTCAGTGCCTCAGTCCTAGCTGAAGGATCATGAAATTTCACCTAGGGACAAGTTTCCCTCTGGTGGATCTGGTAATGGATTTTAAGGCTAAGGTCTGGTTTTTATTTCCTCATTCTCCTCTGTGACAGATGCATCTCTAGCAATTTGGTATTACAGGAGAGATAACATGAGCAACTCCTTCTCTTCTGCCTTCTTCAGCTCCTTTTCTCCTTTATTATTTCCCAGATCAACACCACTGCCTCTGATCTCGCTTTCCTAGCTCTTTTTTTAATTATTAATTTTATTGAGAAAAAATTGCAATGAGACAGTTTCAAAACAGGTTGGTAAGAGAGTTACAACAATAAATACATGACATATTGTTGTCTTTGTAGTAGTCATTCATAGCTCAAGATGTTGACGTGATATCCTGTCCAAACGCTATTAATACAAATCTTTCTTCTTATTGAATTAAGAGAAAGTGGTTATATATCTATCCTAACAATTTTGTATATACAGATAAAAAATTGTCCATTATTTATATCTTCTTTTTATGTTTAGTTTTGTCAGAGATGGGTATTCCATTGCCATCCAAATATTGTAGGTGCATGAATTCAGCAAAACATTCCAATATAGTCCAGTAGTCCACATTAGTATTAGTAGTAGGTTATCCACAGGACTGGCTATGTCCGAATCTGATGACTTGAACCTTCCACAGCTCAGCATATTAATATAGCTTTACTTTTCATACCTCATTTCCACACTTTTCTGCTGGATGGTTAAGACCAAGATAAAGCAAGACCTAAATAATAGGAAATGTAACTTTTATACCTGCTAAGGTCAACCAAGTCCCTTCAGGACTTATCTTGAAACTCTGTACCACTTTGCAGATCTTTTGTCAGTGTCAACCATGTGGATGAGTCATGGCCACTAGGATGGCTTGGTGTGTAAACAGCTGTACATACTGCTGTAGCTCAGAATCACTGGAAGACAGATCAGCTCCAGCTAGATCTAACCCCATCCTTTCTAGACACTGGTTACAGTACAGCTGAGCTTCCTGGTACCAAAACCTGTGCTGGTTTCCAGTCAGTGCATCACAAATTGTCACAAAGCAAAACTTAAAAAAAAATTAATAAAAATCTTCCAATGTCTGAACATCAAGCAATGCATTTCTAAAACAAGTTTGATTCAAATAAGAAAACATAAATAATTTCTAAAGATATTTTGAAATAAAAGGAATAAAGTATTCAGTATATCACACTTTTGAAATGCAGCTTAGCCAGTCCTTATGGGAATTTGTAGCTGTAAACACAAATAGTAAAATCACACGAAAGGTGTAAAATCAATTGCTTATGTTTCAACTTTAAGAAATTAGAAAAAGAAGAGGGAGTTAACATCCAAATTAAGTAGAATGGGGAAACTAATAAAAATAAAATATTTTTAAAAATCAGTGAAAAAATTACAAAGTAACTGAAAAAATAAAGAAACTTGGCTTGGAGAATCTATTTGTCTGACTCTTTGGAAAAGAATAGAAAATATATGAATTATCAGCACCAGAAATGAGGGAAGGACATATTAGAAATAATGTAGTTGTTAGTTACAGAAAAATGAGAAAACATTGCAGTCAACTTGATATAAATAGTTGGACAATTAAGATGTTTTGGACAAAATCTTGGAAAGGTGCTGAGTGCCAAGTTCACAACAAAAGGAACAGATATCTTGAATAACCTCATATCTTTGTAAGAAACTGTAGTTTGTAAGCAAAACTTTTCTCATATAAAACAAAAACCCCAAAATATTGATATATCATTAACAGAAAAGCAGAATAGCATCCTATTAATTCTTCTCAAACACTCAACATTAGTTTGAAACCATCACTTTGTTCACATAAAATCAGAAAAAATAAAACCCTCAAAATTCTTGAAGAATTTATCTTTTTAACAACCTCATAAAAACCTTGTTCAAAATATTATTAAATTAATTAAATTAATACTAGTAGTATAAGATAGGATCTTGCATTCAAATCAGGTATGGTTTAATCTTAGTAATGTACGGGCCTGCCAAATAGCTCCACGGATTAAGGCGCCTACAAGCAAGCACAGGTGCCAGGGTCTTCATCCCTGGGCCTGCCTTGCTGACTCCACTCCCAGGGCACACTGAGACAGCAATTGAAACTGGGCATGGTTGTATGTGCCTATAATCCTAGCTCTTGGGAGGCTGTAAACAGGTAGATCACTATGAGACTGATCTAGTAGTAAGACCCTGAACACCCCATAGACCCTTCCCTAAAATTATTATAAGTAACGCACACTAACCGATTATGCCACTGGAACTTCCCTTCCCTAAAATACAGAAAAATAAAAATCTTAGTGTTTGAGACAGGATATCAGGTCTGCATCTTGTACAATGAATAACCACTAAGACAATAGTATGCATTGTATTAATTTTTGAAAATGTGCTAGTAACCAGTTGTGAAACTGTCTCATTGCTATTTGGTTCTTAATAAAAAATATTTAAAAAATCTTAGTAATGTAAACTTTTAAAATCATCATTCTTTCAGTCACTACTTATGAAAGGAAAAAAAGAAAAAAGAAAAAGCTGTCAAACAAGCATAGGGGAAGAGGAGGGGAAATGGGAAGGATGAAACATAACAATTTCAATAGATGCAGAAGAGACATTTAACCAATTTCAAAACATCTGTTTTTTCAAGATTTTTAGTAAATTATAAATATAGATTTTCACAAGGACATCTAAAATAAGTTTAAACTAAATGGTAAGAACCACCACAAAAGTCCTTAACTCAGTAGTGAAAAATGTTTTTCCTCCAGGATTAGACATAAAGTAAATGTGTTTGTTTTGTTTCACTTCTAATAGTCAATAATTTATTGGAAGTTCTAGAATAATTCAGATAGGAAAGTAAAAAAAATAAAAGTCACACATATTAATAGAGAAGATAATAAACTTTCTTATGTATTTTTACCATTATCTGCTTGTGGAAGGTCCCAAAGAAGATGTAAATAGATGCATTTTCAATGTTGTAGAATTGTCAACGCACAAAAAGAAACTGCATTGTAGTTTTATTATTGAAATGGAAAATTTTAAAATATCATTTGTAAAGGTGTGTAAAATATGAAATGAAGAGAAAACTAGGAAGATAGTTTTATTCCTTTACATACTGTGCTTCATTATATACATGAATTCATCTCATTCACCCATTAAAATGTGGAATAGATTTTAAATTTTTCATAGGCTTAATCAAAACAGATGCTTTAAACATATTTTAGTAATATGGAATTACAGCATTACATGTGACAATGGGCCCTTCATTGTCTTGCCAAACTTGAATATTAATAGTGCCATATTTTTAATAATATTTGAAAGCGTGATTAATATTATGGAATGAATTTTGTCCTTCAAAGATTAACATAGTAAGTCGCAACCTCTAGACTCAGAATTTTGCCTTATTTGCAAATGGAATTATTGCAGATGTGATTGCAGATGTGTATTAGGCTGAGATTAGGTCACGCTGTCCATATCATTGGCTCTGTTAATTCTCTTAACACTCCAGTGACCTCTATCCTTAATTTTGACAATTGATTAGAGTGTCTTAATTTTGGTACACATTTGTTAATCTTTCCAGGATTAAAAAAAAATCATTTCATTTGCATCTTAACCCCTTTCAATTAGTAATATCTTGTACCTTTATTCAGATAACGCTTGCTCGTCAATTGTAGTGATTTGTGTTTTTATTTTCTTCTGTGCCTCACCTCCATGGTGGTAGCAACCGCATTATATCGTTCATGCCATCCACACAATGGATGTTACCTAACATCCAGCAAATGCTTAAACGTTTCATGACTGTGTAACATGTTAGGAAAGAAATATTCAACCTACAATCAGAGGAACGAAAAAATGCAAGGCACAGAGTCATGTGACGAGAGGCCAAGCTCTGTTTTTCTGATTTTGTGATTTGAAAAGAAAAGGAAAATCTAAGCATTTGCCAAATGTCTATCTCAATCTTTGTTAGTAATATTCTTAATTCTTTGAGTAAATTAAAAATATAAAACGAATTTTCACCCTCAATTCATGTAGCATTATACTGCTAGAGTCAAATATAAAGTTTTAACTAATTAAGACATAAAAATATAAACGTGCCAAATTCCCTTTTAATTCAATATCATTTGTTTATCTTCGGTATGTGCTGCTGTTTCCCTATGCTAAGGTAATGTAAGGAATGATGTTTCAAAGCAGTGATATTAGCTTTTATTTCCCTTGGGAAATGTAACAGGACCTCCAGGATTAGTTTGAGCTTATTCTGCAGGGTTGAGGTTAGTGCTGTGCCTTCCACAGTATTTGATATCATGATCTAATGGCATGCGACTGTGGAGAAGCATCGCGAAGATCAGATGAAATTACCTAAGAGTGTGACAAAGCACACCATATGTTACAATTTCCGTTAGCTCACACAAATACCAGGAATTTGAAACCAGGATGAGATTGCCAGACCTTTGCTTTTGCCAATTCTTGGAAGCTAAATTAAGGATGGGTGCAGAGGAGGAGGAGTACTTGGCTATCAAAATAAGAGGTGCAAAATGACTGCAAAGGCATCATTAGGGGACTAGCAGCGCTAACGACGCTACCATCAAAGATTTTCTTCTCAAACCCAAAACAGAAAAATAATAATTCTCTCGGTGTTTACAAGCAACTGTCACCCTTTTGTCATTTCACATTCATCTCACAGAAGATGTTTTTACTCAGGCAAAGAATCTTTTTTAGAAGGACTTCAAGCACAGTAATGTGTTTTGCAGAGGCAAATGATATCCTGGGTATCTAATGACTGTTTTCATACTTATATTTTGTTATAAAAAGCATGTATCTGGAATAATTTGGCGACAAATAATAACCATATTATCAATGCAAGGATCTGAGGTCCAAGTTTTAATGGGTAATTAAAGGGCTAGTTGTTCTTGGGATAGGTAATCTCCATTACGTACAGATGGCTGGTTGCAGTTCATTTTACAATGTGTTCATCCCTAATTGCAGCAGGATTTTTCCTGCTGTGTCTGTTGAATGATTTGAAGTAATGGAAGAAAGACTTTCCTTTTGTTTCAAGCAAGTGATAGAAAACTGACACCGAAGTGCTCTGAGAGCAGCCAAACTTGAATCTGACTCAACAAATGATAATTACGTTAGACTAATATAAGAATACACTAAAAAATTATGTTACCCTCCTAAAAGTAGTGTAACATCTATAAAATAGCACAATATGCATTGGGGAAAAAAGCAATTGTAAGGCATATTTCTTAATGGAAGCAATGTTCTAGTTTGGTTTGATATAAAATCAAATTCTATTCTTGGAATCAGATTGTTTTCAATATTGTAAGCAATAATTCTGGCTGCAATGATATCCAAAGTAATTGAAATCATCTGCTGATTCACTGCTTTGCCTTGATTTTGCATATATCTTGGAAAAAAGTGAGTGTGACACTTAATGATAGGGTGGCTTGGGACCGTAAGTAGTGATCATTAAAACTGTAGGCTGTTGTCACTGTAGTACTTACAGCACAGTACTTAAAAATGGACCCCAAGAAATGGATCTGCTAATTTCTCATTCATGGGTTTATGAAGAGCTTCCAGAAGTATACTGAAATAATAAACGAAGTGAATAGAGCAAAGAAAGTCCAAAAGGAGATGACAAATTAGTGAAAGCTATAGTAGAGCTGAAACACTTTACTTGATACTATAAATCATGTTCGAATTCCAAGTGATCAATTGAGGAATAAATAAAAAAGATATGGTAGTTTTATAAAATGGAGTACTATTCAGCTGTGGAAAAGATACATTTGAGGCTCTTATTGGTAAATGGATGCAACTGGAGACTCTATTGCGAAGTGAAATAGATCAGGCCCGCATGCACAAAAATCACATTGTCTCGCTAATTTGAGAGTTTGTAAATAAAATCTGAACCAGTAAATAAAATCTGAAAGGTAGAATAGATACTGTGAAAGGGAAAGAATCTGTTTAATGGAAAGGAAAAGCTGGGATGAAGAAAAAGACCAAAGAAAATAAGAAATAGATTATATTCATGTATATGAGCAGGATAGTTTGAATAGTTGTACTGCTGATTTTTTGCTTATGTATTGTAAGGAACTATAATGTTTAATTAATTTAAAGCATTAAATTAATGTGCACAATTTTTAGTTTTAATTTTTTCTTCCTTTTAATTTCTTCTAACTTTTTAAAAACCAATCGTGCAGGTTTATATCTGGTAATCTAAACTACTACTTTGAAAATAACATTATGCGATCCAAATACTGTCAAATTCCTCTATCTTTGTTTACTGAAATTTTGTACCATTTCTAATGTTTTCTTTTGCCATTTTGTATTCTTTAAAAAATAAAAAAGTAAAAAGTAAAAGAACAAAAAGGATTATAGAATAAAGCAAAACTTTCTTTATCAAAATTATAAAAAGTAACTACACAAAGCTGAAGATTGTGAGAGTCATGACATTTTATTGAATGCTTTGCTTATAAGTCTGTAAAAACAATTCATATTAGTTCTATTATTTTTATTCCCGAATTTCTGGGTTATTACTTCCTGTATTTGGTTTTACTTGACTGACTTCTTAATTGGAACATATAATACACATCTTTGACAGTACTATTCAATGCATAGTTATATGATAAAAATTTTTCTTGTGAAAGGGAAATTTTTCAGTTGAAATTCATGCAAAGAGAAATGAAAAGAAGTTGCTTTGGTATTAATGCACTCTAATGCTTTGTAGTACCTATTACCTCTATTTTTTCCTTTGTGCTTTTTAGTAAAGGTCTACAGGGTTTACAGGGTCTCACTATGTAGATTAGATTTGTAGAGATCCACCTGTGTTTAGCCTCCTAAACACCTGGGATTATAGGCGCAGGCCACCATGCCCAGTCTCAGTTGCTGCCTCAGTGCAATGCTGGAGCAGGGCTGGCACAGCACACTGAGGGTCGAACCCCTGCCCTATATTCTTTTTTGGACTTCTGGTTCTTTCCTCATGGGCTATTTGTCTTATTGACAGTATGAGGTCTATACCTATCCAAGTGTAAAAGAAGGTCTCTAGTAAAGCCTTGACTATGAATATTAGTAACTTAGGAGACTTACTAGGTTTGGGGAATTGCTCTTCAAAGAATGCTTGTGAATAATAAATAGCTTATTCAGAAAATAGAAGCATAGTAGATGAGTTCAGATCCAAGGTTGGAATCAAATACATAGAATTCCCTTGTTATGGTTATGAAGCTCCTTCTGAATGTACAGGTCAAAATATCTCTGATAACCATCGACCACTACCACGTTTCTGAGCAGGTCATAGGCAACACCTACAGAAACAGGATTATAGTTTTCACTTTTCTATGGTTTTCCAGTTGTTCCCAAAGTTGAAGGAGCTTTCATTATTTATCAAATGCTCTAAAGGTGGAAACATCTGCCTGCTTGTGTGTGGAAAGATGGCATACATGAATAGTCTTTCTTCCAAAGCCTATAGTATTCAATTTTTAAAAATTGCAAAGAAATAATTTTTCATGATCCAGGAACATGTTCTTTTTTTCTTTCTTTTTTTGCAGAACCGGGGATTGAACTCAGGGCCTTGTGCTTGCCAGGCAAGCGCTTATTCTACTGAGCTATCTCCACATTGCTATTTAATGTGTTTAAATTATCAGTTTTCTTAATTATTATCTAGGGTTGATCACAATTGTTATTTTTATTTATTATTTATTTTTTCTGGGAAGATAGAAGTTTAAAAATGCAAATAAGCCACAAGTTTTGTTTTGAGTGATATTTCTCTTTTCTTCAGTAAGCATTTTTCTTATATTCTGTATTTTACTAATATGTAGTGAAAAGCCTATTTTTTAATTTGAAGTATCAAAGCTAGACACTGCTAAAGTCTAAATAATATTTTCTAAGTTCTTTGTATTCTATTTTTAATGAAAAATGGTTCAAAAATATGTAGAACCTTCCCTTTATACACATTGAAATCTCCATCTGGCATATGGCCTTTCAAAAATATCACTTTAATCAATTAGTGGGACTGTGCAGGAGGATTTTACCCACTGTGATTATTTTATTCTGGTAAGAGTCATAAAATTATAGAAACAAATTTTTAAAAAATCTTTGTAACTAATTCTATGGCTGTTTAAGGAAATTAGAAACTGATTCAAATGTTCTCACATCTGTGTATTGTATTTGACCTAAAGTATATTTAAAGATCTCTGAAGGGCTGGCAAGATAGCTCAGTAGCCTAAAGCATCTGCTTAGGCAAGCTTAGGCAGGTGCAGGGGACCACGGTTCGATCCTCAGCACCACTTGTCACAGCAGCCCCACCCTCAGGGCAGGCTGAGCAGATTAAAAAAAAAAAAAAAAGACTTATGAAGGATGCACATGTGTTACTTGATATATCAACAATATTTAAATTTAGACAATTCAAAGGGTAAGAAGTTAAAAGAAAGACACTGGAAGGGCCTGCGGACTAAATGCTTGCTTAGGTAAGCACAGGGGCCAGGGTTAGATCCCTGGCACCACATGCCATGCTGGCCTCACCCCTGGGCGTGCTGAGCCAGTGATGGAGTCCAGGTATGGTGGCCCATGCCGATAATCCCATCACTAAGGAAGCAGAAATCAGGAAGATCACTGAGATTGATATGCTGAAAAAAACAAACAAACAAAAACTTTTAAAGAAAGATGCTGGAGTTAACAAAAATCATTCTTTAATTTATAAACAAGCTTTTTTATGACTGGTTATCTTATCAAAATGTGTACTCCAGAGTCTGTGAAAATATGTTCATATATTTCTAATAGTTCCTTCCACAGGTATCTTCATTTGTTTTTGTAAGTAATAGCTACAATTTATAGGGAACTTACTAAGTAGTTCTATGTTCTTATAATTAGATGTTATCATTATCTTGTGGTAAAATGAAAGCAAAAAAAATTGAGACTAGAATAAAAGTCTTAGGTATTTTATTTGTACTCAGAAGATGTCTATTGAATTTATTTTAAGTTTTATCAACTTATGCATTTCTGTTTTCTCTGTAACTGCAAAAATCAGTTTTTCAACATTAACTGAAAAAAATGTAAGATATTATAGCCAAGAGATTTACCTAACATTTTGTGTATTTCAAAGTTGCAAGTCCTTCATTTCTCACTTAGGGCTTTTCTAACACTAACCATCCCTGTACTCCCATGAGCTCTGTATGGCAAGGTATATAAGGGCCATTTGCTGTGGCTAATGATACAATAAAACAGATTGGTTAGGTTGTAAAACAACAGGCTCATAGGGGTTCTTGTTTCCAGCTCAGGACCAACGGGCTGGCCCTGAAGGGGTACTTGGGCAGTGCGAAGAGCTACACGGCCGTCACAGTGCCAACTGTAGACGTCTTCTGCTACTGCTCCCTTTCCTTATAAAGCCACTGTCTTCAGTCATGGAAGTTCCATATTGAAGACTTTACCAACTCTAATAAGAGCCCTCCCTAAACATTACAGTTAGATTATAGTTTCTGCCATGCCCTGGAGATTAAAGTCCCACACTTTAATGGAATATGGAAGGGTTGAGCTTATTGAAACACAGCTTTCTGTTCTTTCAACTGGAAGACAGAAGACACAAATATTTTAAATTTTTGCATAATAATCAACATTTAAAAAGCCTTATCTTTCTTATTTATTAGAGAAATAAGAATTAGTATAACACATTATCAGTATGTGCATTGGTATGGTCACTGAGGAATAATAAATCTAAGAGCAATCTTGTTAGCAAGGTTTTAGGTCAGTTGGAATTCTTAAATACATTTATAGGGGATATATATGACCAGGACAAAAAAATATCGATTTAAGGCTGCAGAAATCTGTGCTCAATAAGTCACTCCTAATTTTCATTAGTTATTATAGGCCAAGCTACTGTAATAACTAGGCCTTCAAACATATACCAGCCTAAGCACAAGAAAAGAGTAGTTTTCACTGATGCAGTTTTTTGAAAGCAGATGTTTCTTCTTAAGAAAGACTTCCTCTACCTACAATAATTATTTAGTATTCCAGACTTGTGTGTATGGGACTTCATTTGAACATTGTCACTGTCTCTTTCAAGCTAGTGAAAGAGAAGAGCTGTAATTGCTTCCTAAAGCCCTTGGGGTAGAACACACAATCACTTACATCAGATTTCACTTGCTACAATTCTGCAACACAACTGCACATAAAGGCACAAGAGGTCCGCATCTCATTTTTATTTATTCTCTTGCTTTCATTCCTATCATAAGATAATGGTAATATTTTGATTAAAAGTACTACATAATATCCTGTTATCCTGTTCTTTTTTGAGTAATATCTAGAACTCTGCCTAAGTATAATGTGGCCCACATGTACAAGAATGTTCTTATTAGGGTTATTCATCTAAGTATATAAAGACATAGACAAAATACAGTGTATTTAATGTAATCCTGTGAACTACACATCAAAAGTCAAGTATATGTTTTACTATACATGTATAAAAGTAAAAAATAATGTCTGGGAAAGAAAAGAAGATATACGTTTCTTTGCACATCCATATTCTACATATTAGTTCTCTTTTTTTTAAGCAAATCCCCTCTGTAGAATCCTTTCAGGAAGGAAATTATCTTTGGGGGTTAAAAATGAACAATCAGACAACAGAGAAGTAAA
>NW_004524870.1:1394721-1396448 GCF_000260255.1 Octodon degus | reverse complement strand
AACAATGTGGCATTTAATCTTTCATGTTTGGGCTACAGAGATAGCTCGGCAGTCTAAGCACCTGCCTGGCAGGTGCAAGGACCCAGTTCAATCCCTATTACCACATGCCTTGCAGGCCCCAGAACTCTGGTCGCACCTTGCCAGCTATTTAAATCGGGCATGGTGGTGCATGCCTGTAATCCCAGCACTGAGGAGGCTGAGACAAGAGGATTACTAAGAGTCTGACCTTCACAGTGAGACCCTGTACCAATCAAATAAAAGATTAAAACTTTTTCTTAAAAAAATTAAATTTTGTATTTATCTTATTGCACTTCACATTATGTCTCAAAGGACATCCATTTTCCTGCAGATGCCCCTAGCTTCTCCTTCTTAGGGATGATTAGTATAATAGTTTGTCTGTATAACCAAAGTTTCCCTTTTCATTATTGATGGACACATAAGTCACTTGCAAAATTTAGATACTATGAGTTGTACTCCTTAACCATAGATGTGCATGCATCAGTGTAATGCAATGTCATTAAGTCTTTTGAAAAGGTATCAAGAAATATAGCTGTTTCAAATGCAGCACCTTCTACTTTTAGTTTCTTGCAGAGTCTCCACACTGCTTTCCTTAGTGGATGGGCTAGTCAATCCACTGCCCCCATGGAAAGACTAAGGAAGCAGGGGTGAGGGCCCTGATGAAGGCTGACAGCTCCGTTCTCATCTCACCCAGTGGTTCAGGGCCCTTCACCTTCAGATTGTTTATAGCATCTAGTTGGTGTTTCTAAGTCTTCGGGGTCTTGAGGAATGTGTTACTTCTATTTCATCTGTCTTGGATTTACCTTTTCGTTGTGTCTCACTGACACATACCCACAAACTGAGCTCATTCTTGTTCATGGCTGTCCTACACAGTTTCAATGACAGCTTCAAGGAAACGCTTAAGGAATTGACCTCAAAGTTAAAAACAAACACAAACTAGAAAAAAGAAATTTCAACAACATGTATAAGTATGTGTGGGAATTATTATAAACTCATATTCAATATTTTTTAAATTTATTTGATCCAGGGTCTCACTATGCAGTTCAGATTCATAGTGAATCCTCCTGTCTCATCCTCCCCAGTTCTGGGATTACAATTGTGTGACACCACGCCAGGGGCTGGCATGGCATGTTGTAGTGGGGACCAGGGATCTAACTCAGATTCTGGCACCTGCCAGGCAGGTGCTTGGAGTGCCAAGCTGTCTCCCCAAGCCCTTAATATTTCTTTACAAAAGCTTACTAGGTTAAATTATGTACTGTGTAAGAATTATAAATACTCCTTTTACTTTATGACAATCCATATTTCCATTTTTTGTCTTCTTTGGAAAAAAGAAGGGCCAGCTGATTAGCTCAGTGGATGAAAGTGCCTACAAGCAGGTACAGGAGCTGGGGGTTCGGTCCCTGAGCCTGCCATGCCAGCCCCCCCCCACACCCGGGGCATGCTGAGATGGCAACTGAGACTGGGCATGGTGTTGTATCTACCGTCCCAGCTCTTGGGAGGCTGTAAACAGGCAGATAACTACGAGTTCAATCTAATAGTGAGACGCTGAACACCCTGTAGACGCTTCCCTAAAATACAGTAAACAAACAAATAAATAAATAAATAAAGATTAAAACATCTCAAATGTTTCCTTATCTTTCATAAAGAAAGCAGTATGATTTTATTTTTTCAGATTATAGTCCACAAAAGTTATTTATTTTTCACAAAGG
>NW_004524870.1:1387880-1388666 GCF_000260255.1 Octodon degus | reverse complement strand
ATAGGGTCCAATGAGTTCTACACAGTACAACACAACATAATAAGAAAAAGTGACTGCCTCCAAGCCTCAAACTGTCTCCATACTCTTAAAATCTGAACACGTAGGTGGAGATTATCTCCCATGAGACCATAGAGGTCACACGCTGAAGCCTGCATGTCCTACATTGGGTATATCCCTAAAGGCAAGCAAGAAGGAGGCCCCAATAAGGCCATTTTTGCTCTTCCCATTGTATTAGAGAGGTAATAAATTCTGTGCAGTTTTATTGCAATATAAAGATTATTCATTTCTGGTTCTTTTTGGTCTTTTCTGTCACCAATGCAATGCTATAACTTTTCCTAACAATGAAATTTTATTATGTTTAAAATACTTTTCTCTCATATAATTTGAAGTACTTTAGATTGTTCTAATAACTGAACCAACAAATATAGGAACTAAGTTTTAAAGATAAAAATTTAAGAAAATCTGAAAAATAGTATCTATTACTTCCTGTCTCATTTAATTTTTCCTCATTGCTGGGACCAAATAACTGACACCCAAAACTAAGGAAGGAAAGTTTATTTAGTTTACAGTTTGTAGAGGTTTCGGTCCATACTCAGCTGGCTCCAAGGCAGAGTGGCACATGGCAGAGAGCAGCAATTCATGGTGGCAGAAAACAACAAAGCAAAAGATGTGGTATTTTTACACAATGGACTATTAGTCAGCTGTTAAGAATGATAAACTTGAAGCCTTTGTATAGAAGTGGATGCCACTTGAACACATACTCACAAGTGAAATAAACCAGACACA
>NW_004524870.1:1370745-1387780 GCF_000260255.1 Octodon degus | reverse complement strand
GACCAGGGTTGATCCTGGCATGCCCTGCTGATCTTGCCCCTGAGATGCATTGAGAAGGCAATTGAAACTGAGCAAGGTGGTGTGTGTCTTTAATCCCAGAGCTTTGGAGACTGAAAATAGAAGGATCACTACAAGTCCAATCTGTATAGTGAGACCCTGTAGACTCTGTACTAAATACAAACAAAAAAGAACTACATTCTAAGTGTTCTGTATTCAAGCCCTAGATTTTTCTTTCTTTTCTTTTCTTTTTTTTATCCCTTCAGTCTGATTTCCTTCACTTATACGGAAAGAATGTTGCCCAAACCCTCTGATTTGTTTTTCTCCACAGTAGTTTCCCAGTTGAGTTTCTTGTCTACATTTTAATGCCATTTTATCAACCTGAAGCTCTTCAGAATATCTTTTTAACAAGTTAATCCAGGATATGGAATATAAATAAGATTTTTTAAATAGCGTAAACAATATTTCCAGAGAATTTTTTTCTCTTTGCTCTGAAGAATGTCTAGACTCCAATGCACAATTCTCCTGCCCAACTATGTGCCATTTCTCTTCTTTTATTTCTTCATTTGTGGTTTTGCTGAGCCTATTATAGCTCTCTCAGAAGTCATGTGAAAGCTTTCTTAACTTTTCCTATGTCTCCTTGTCTTCTAAGATATAAAGTTGAGTTATTTTTGCAATTATATCTTCAAAAATCTACTCTGCCTCTCCACGGTTAGCTGCAGCTTGCAGCTGCACTCTCTCTAAAGCCCAGAATAAGTAAAATCGGCTAAAAATAGAATGAGACATTCTCTTTTACAGTTTTCTTTCTGTAAACCACTTCTTCAAAAACTCAATATATTGGCCAGACAATATAAAAATTTGGGAATGGGTTGATCCCGGCATCTGAGCAGACACACCTATGCTGTGAATATCTTAGGTTTAGGTGAATGGCTAACTCGGAAAATGTGGCACTTAAAATAACAACCCATGGTTTGGAAGTTAAAAAACAAAACACTTCAGAATGGATATGAATATAATTCTAAAATTAACGCAGTAAGTATATAATTCTACCTGTTCAGTGTTCTTCACATTTTATTTGAAGATGCCCAAGGAAAGCTTTGAGTTTAAAACTAAATGGATCTTGGGCTGGGGATATAGCTTAGCAGCATAAGCACCTGGTTGGCAAGCACAAGGTCCTGAGTTTGATCCCTGGTACTCTTAATTAATTAATTAATTAATAATGTACATTTAGTTCTAGCATAGAAGAGAATGTTTAAAACAGTGTTTGATATAATAATCACTAAATAAATAAAAGAATAACAGGCTTGGTGGATTACTGAACTGATTGGTCAAAAAAATCTGTCTGAAATTAGATAAAGAAGGCAAGGGTTGAGGGGGGCATTGCTCAGAGGTATGTGTGACATGTACATGCAATGGTAAGAGACTTTGGGGGTCACAAAACTGCAACACTTGGATAGAGTCTACAGGGCCACAGGTCCAAATAGGGTCAAAATGCATTGCTTTAAGGAATGAATGCACTGATCTTTGTCCTCCTCATCCTCCAATTAGTCATTTATACTGATAAAGTCAGTAGCTTAACAAACCATTCAGATCACCCTCTGTCCTTCCCCTGACCCTTAGCTGAGTTCTTGCTCAGGTGCCCTTCCTTCTTTTTTTCTTTTATTCTTTCTTCTGTGTTCTATCAATAAAAGCCACAGAAGCTTCAGTTGGGGCTGTCTTTGTGAGGCTTTTTCACCCTGAGAGGTCCTGGTTAAGGGCAGTGCCTGTGGACATTCTTGAAGTATGAATTGGACACTGAGTCCAAGTAATCTTTCATCTGTCCCATGGTCATGCACTAGGATAAATGATACCTACTACTGCCTGGTACCCAGTCTAGATAATATTTGCAGTGGTTGTGGGGAGAACCTAGGCTATTTGCTGAGGCAAAAGGATATAAAATCAGTTCCTTCATTTTGACATAGTTTCATTAAAATGATAATTTCTCTTATTTTACACAGGTATTTTTATGTCTAGCATACCTGGATTTTCTCCATAAATAATTATATCCATTTATTGTTACTGATTGCTAATCTCTTCCAGGTCAATTTAACATAAAACTCTTGAGTTACATATTAATAATAAGCACTATTTTATTTTGTAGCCAAAAATATAACATGTTTTTCAACTTATATTGTTACTTAATGTGTTCTAGTTCAGATCATTTCAAAGTTGGACTTGTATAAGGATTCATATCACTACTCTTTTATAAAAATTAAACCCATTAATTTTACTTTTCCTTCTAAACTTAGGTAAAATGTCTAAAACAATACTTTTTTATTTAAGAAAAAAGTAATTTTTATTCAGAAAAATATTTTTTTTCTTCATTCATAAATTCTTCTGGGGCCAGCCAGATAGCTCAGCAGAATAAAGCAACTGCTTAGAGAGGTGCAGGGACCGGGGTTTGATCTCTGGTGTACCATGCTGGCCCCACCCCAGGGGCACCCTGAGACAGAGATTGAGGCTGGGGTGGTGTGTGTCTGTAAACCCAGGGCTTGGGAGGTCGAAAGCAGGAGAATCACTACAAGTCTGACCTATGTAGTGAGACCCTGTACTAAATATGCATTAAACAAATTCTCCTGATTTCATTGATAATATTTCTTTTATTTTAGAAATTGAATTATGGCTGGCAATATAACTCAGTGGACTAAGTGCCTGCTAAGGCAAGTGCAGGGACGAGGGGTAGATCCCTGTCATGGAATGCAGTGCAGGCCCAACCCCGGACTCGCTGAGCCAGCCACTGAAACTTGTCTTGATGGCGTGCACCTATATGCAATCCCACCACTGGGGAGGCTGAAAACAGGAGGATCACTATGAATCTGACCCCCATAGTGGGACCCTGTACCAAATACATTAAAAAATATCTAAGAAAAAAATTGAATTGTGTATGCTTTAACTAACATAAAGTTATGAAGTATAATATGATAATTCAATACATATATGTGGAGTATAATGATTAAATTGGAATAATTAGCATTTGCATTTCTTTAAGTGTTTATTGTTTCTGTAGGAACCCTTCATTGCTTCTCTTATATTTTCACAAAAATAACACATTCTACCATATTGCAATGCTGAACAGCACTAGTACTTATTCCTTCTATAGTATTGAATTCTATTTTGGGACCTATTATAGGCCTTCTTCATAACTCACTCTGTCTTTACTTTCTAACATCCATTAATTAGTGTTATTTCTATAAAATCAGTCTTTTCAGCTTCTAAAATGGCTGACAAGGCGATATGTCTCTTGCTGCACCTAGATTATTTCTTATTTATAACATTTTAGATAAAATGTTCTCCAGTTTTATCTATGCTGTTGTAAACATTGTGACTTTGTTCTTTCTTTATAGCCAAAAAGTGTTCCATTGTGTATATAGGTATTACATTTTCTTTAGTCATTTATCAGTTGCTGTATATCCTCTATATCCTTTTTTTTATTATTATTATGGTGACAAGATCGTCTCTAAACATGAGATTCCAGTGTTTTCTTTTCTCTCTTTTTCTTCTTTTCTTTTTAAATGTATTTAACACACAGTCTCACTATACAGAGCAGACTCATAGTGATCCTCCATTAATGGAGTTTTAAAATCAGGCAAGAGCATATAAGAGACACTCTGACAACCCAGCTACATGTGATCACATTTCTGACCCAAAATGTTGGTAAGAGTGACACAATTCTGTAAGTGATGATGTAGTTTAAAAACATCCTGGGTTGCTTTAAACTGCTAAGCTTTGGAGTAAGTAACTGTGCAAAAGTAGATAGTGAATGTACATTTGTCTTTGAAGTTTTATTTCTTTCAAAATATAAAATACTGAATGAGCATTCACCCTCACCATAGCTTTAAATATATTTTCACATTATCTTTTAGATACTGCGGCTTCTGTTTTCACTTGAGACTTATGGTGTCTTTTTCCTGGATGCTTTTCAGATTTCTTTATCTTTATTTTGAGCAGAATGATTAAGAAGTGCACAATCATGCTTGTCTTTGTTTTTATCCAGCATGAATTTACTTACCTTAATGAATCTTTAAATTAATATCTTCTTGAGGACCGGTCAAATAGCTCAGTGTATTAAAGCACCTGCAAACAGGCACAGGAGCTGGGGTTCAGATCCCTGGGCCTGCCACACCGGCCCTGCCCCCGGGGCACACTGAGATGGTGAATGAGACAGGGAATGGTGGTGCGCTCCTGTAATCCCAGCTGTTGGGAGGCTGTAAACAGGAGAATCACTAATAAGTCTGACCTAGTAGTGAGACCCTGAACACCCCATAGACCCTTCCCTAAAATAGAGAAAAAAATTTAAAAAAAATAAAAATTAAATAAATAAATATCTTCTTTCATGTTTTAAAACTTGCATTTTTGTTTCACATATTTCTCTTTTCCTTCATTTCCTCTGTGAAGCAATAATATTAATTTTATACCTGTAAGCTTACCCCACATGGCCTTTCTCTTCATTCTGTAAGAATATTTCTTTCATTATTTGATTTCTTTTTGTATATTTTTATTACTTTATTAAATTTAACTTTGAGTACGTTGTTAATTTTGATGCATTGTTTTCCAATCATGGACACACTTTTTTCTTTAATGTATTTATTTCTGAAATAGTCTTACTTTTGAAGTGTTTTAGATATTGTGACCTTTATTTTCTTTAATCTTAGTATTAAGAATCATGTGTTATCTAACTCTGAATCACCTCGTGATCCATTTCCATTTTATTTTTTAGTTATCAAGACATTTTCTTACTTAATATCTAATATCTAATCTAATTCCTGAACGATATTTCACATTACTGTGGTATTTAGATGAATTGTTCTGCATTGCATGTGTGTAACTTTAAGTCAACTAAAATAATGTGCAAATTTTGCACAGATTTCTTTACTCCCCCTTTGTAAACTACTGTTGTGCAATCACATCTCCAATTTGAGTTGTTTTATGTTACTTCTTTCTATGAGACTATTTCTATCTTCTTAGATGCTATTTCTCTTCACAGTGATGGCAAGATACTTTCAAAAACAAAGTTTGTTAAAATCAGGATCATGTTGTACACTTTCCTTCTCTCCATAAATGTAGTTTTATAGTCTGTCCAGATTTTATAGCTTCATGTAGGACCACAGCTTTGAAAGCTTGAGATTTCATGAACGAGAGTCAGGCTTCTTTTGAGGTTTGTTGCACTACACAATAAATCATGAAATTTTCAACCAGTGGCCAGATAAATAATGGCGATAGTCACTGGAGCTAGCTTTAACTTGAGCAGACTTTCTGAAAAAACTTGAAGCACACCTGGAAACACAATCAGATTTTGAGAAAACATAGATTTGCTGTAATATAAAGACGAGCCTCGTGACCCAGTGTATTCTAAGATGTTGATATTAAACTGAGGTCCTTTACAGACATCACCTGCAGTTGCTTAGGAACATTGGATTATTTTAAAAATCTATAATGTAATGAATAATTAGCTAGAATAATAATTTAAAATATCTAAAATACATTTACTCAGCTTATACTTGGGAATGTGTTGCATTTCATGCTAAACAGTCTTTTTTTGAATCTAGCCGGGGATAAACAAGTCCTTAAAGAAAGAGATTGGAAAAGCTACACTCTCTCTTGAGACCTATCTGTGACTGACAAGCCAGACAGCTTAGTACATAGTGTGCCTAACTTAGATTTGACAAAATAGCCAAATTTATGTGGGAAAAATATTAAAACTGAAAGAAGAAATAAAAAAAATTAACTTCTTAAGAGAGCAAAATAAAAACAACAAATGTGACTGCAACTATACTACTACCCAAATAACAGGAAGTGCCAGTAAGAAAATCTCAGTTATTTATTTATTTGTTTATTTATTGCTAAGCCTGATGAAATTGTGCATAACTGAGAGAGCAATGGAATTATCCACACTTTCAGTGAAGAATAGAGCAGTTCCTTCAGAGGTCACACTTACCTTAAGGATAGTGATTAAGGGACCTTTCCTGGTGCCATTTAAGAACTTCGGTGGGATATGGGCAGCATATAGGACTCTTGTAAGCTCTGAGTTTCCTTAACTTCCAGTGGGTGGGCACAGAGCTTCTGCTGGTGTTGGTGAAAACTTTTAAGAACTTAAGAGGACGATGTGTGTGTCCTTGTTTTGGTGCTGCAAAAGAGTGAGAATTTTTTTGTGTAAATAGGAAAAGTAAACTGGATTCAAAATTTTAAGAATAAATCTGGAATTCTGACTTTTGGAAAAAAAAAAAAAAAAAAAAAGAAGAAGAAGAAGAAGAAGGGCTCCGAGTGGCCTCCAGGAGGCAGGAGAGCTATAATCTGTGGGCCCAGCATAAGCAGGTGTGGAGCTTTCCTGGAGCTATTTATGAACTTTGGCAGACTCTGGGTAGCTGGCAGGACTCTGTCTGAGTGATTACTGGGAGCTTCAAAAATGCCAAAACACAGGAGCAAAAGGCAATCTCAATCCTCTAGCCCACCCAGAACAAATCCAGGAGACAAGGACATACAAGAACTTAGAAATCACACACCTGAAATTTCTGACATGATAGCAACTGAAGAAAAAAAATAAGTCTATTGGGTTATAGAAGAAATAAGATCAGAAATAATCGCTCAGGTACAAAAAGAAAGATAAAAAAATCGAGAAAGATTTTTTCAGCAAAACTAAAGATATAGATACAAAAATACAGGAGAATAGAAAAAATGATGGAAGCACTGAATGAACAATACAGGAAAGAATTAGAATGCATAAAACAGATTCAAACAGATATCCAAAAAATTAAGAACTTCATTGAAATCTTGCAAAAATGTTTGAATGAAACTGAAGATAGACGTTTGGACCTCAAAGACAGTGTTGCAAGTAATGAATGCAAAATAAAAGATCTCTTAAAACTTTCAAGGAAAGAGGAAATAATTCAGTAGCCACAAGATGATGACATGAAAAATAATATAAGAACAATAGGGGTCAATGAAGAAGTGGAAGACAGCACAAATGACATAAAAAGACTATTTGCAGAAGTACTAGCAGAAAATTTTCCAACATGAGCAAAAAACCTGACATACTGTTAAGTGAGGCATATAGAACTCTACCCAGCCATAATCACAGTAAATCTATACCTAGACACAGAGTAATCAACATATCAGAAATTTGTCAAAAGAATAAAACTTTAAAAGCAAATAGAGAAACGAAACAGATCACCTACAATGGAAAGCCCAGAATCATGGAAGATTTCTCAACACAAATCATCAAATCAAGAAGAACTTGAAGTGAAGTATTTCAGATCCTGAAAGAAAATAACTTCCAACCCTGGTTGACAGTGAGATAAGATCCTTCCATGGCAAAGAACAATTAAAGAAATTCATGATGACCAAACCAACCCTACAAAGAATACTGACAGATATTTTAGAAAGAGACAGATGTGATCACAGTTTCAAGAACACAAGAACGAAATCATCAATCAGAGCAACTAATTGAGAAGGAAAAAGGACAGAATCTATAATAGGAAAATTACATGACAAAGATCAGCCAAAATATATCAGTTATAATTATCAATGTAAATTGACAGCCTCAATTCACCAATCAAAAAAAAGCAGACTAGTATAATGGATTAAGAAATGAAATCCAACAATACACTGCATACAAGAAGCACATTTAACTCAATTCACAGACTAAAAGTCAAAAGATAGAAAACAATTGTCCATACCACAGGAAATCAGAAAAAAAGCAGGGTAGATACCTGGGTTGCTGACAACATTAACTTCAAATAAAATATCATCCAAATGGAAGGTCACTATATACTTGTTAAGGGAAAACTGAAAGAGGAAGAGATAATAATTATATCCATCTATATCTATATCTATATCTATATCTATGTCTATGTCTATGTCTATGTCTATGTCTATGTCTATGTCTATATCTATATCTCCAATGTAGGAGCCCCCTACATTTGTCTTATTAAAATAAGACAAATTTTAACAGACATAAAAAATTAAATGAGTAATAATACAATATTAATGGGGGACTTTAACCTGCCACTGTCACAAAGATATAGGTTAACTAGACAAAAAATTCAACAAAGAAATAATAGAACTAAATGACACATATGAAGAAATTGACTTGGTAGACCTGTACAGAGTGTATCACTAAGCAACAATAGAATACACATTCTTCTCAGCTGCACAGGGCACATTCACCAAATTAGACCATATACTAACACACAGAGCAAGGGAAATGCAAAGGAATTGAAATTACTCCATGCATACTACTTGATCATAATGCAATACAAATGGAAATTATTGAAAAAAAGACAGAAATGTCATAAATACTTAGAAATTAAATAACAACCCCTAAACAACCAGTAGATCACACATGAAATTGAAGAATTTTAAAATATTTAAAGTCAAATAAAAGTGCAAGTATAACCTATAGAAACCTGTGGGATTCAATGAAAGCTGTCTTAAAGGAAAATTTATAGCAGTAAATTCACACATTAGAAATAGAAAACAAACCCAAATAAATGATTTTATGCTGTACCTCAAGTTCCTAGAAAAAGAAGAGCAAGTCAAACCCAAACCTCAAAGAAAGAAGAAAATTATAACAATTATATCAGAAATTAAGTGCTAGGGAGATGGCTCAGCAGAATAAGCGCTTCCCTGGCAAGTGCAAGGGCCTGAGTTCAATCCCCAGTGCCACCAAAAAAAAAAAAAAAAGAAAGAAATTAATGCATTGGAGACATAGAAAACAATACAAAGAATAAATGAATCAAAGAACTAGTTGATTTGAAAGAATGCATAAAAATGATAAGCTCCTAGCCAACCTACTAAAAAAAAGGAAAGAAAAACTCCAACTTCATGCAATAAAGAATAAAAAAGCAAAATCACTACAGACCTCAGAGAAATTCAGAAGATCATCATTACCTACTTCCTAAATCGTTACTCTTATGAAGTGGAAAGCACAGAGGATGTGGACCGTTTCTTGGATGAATATGAAATGCCAAGGCTGAGTCAAGAAGATATACAAACTCTGAATAACTCAATAATGAGAAATAACACTAAAATGTAATAAAAGTCTTATCAACAAAGAAAAGTCCAGGTTCTAATGGATTGACTACAGAACTATACAAGAAATTTAGAGAAGATTTAATGTCAACTTTTCTCCAACTCTTTAATGAAATTGATATGGAAGAAATTCTCCCAAACTCATTCCTGAAGGAAAGTATAAGCCTAATCCCAAAACCAGAAAGATTCAATTACAGGCCAATCTCTCTAATGAATGCATGCAAAAATCCTCAATAGAAGACTAGAAAACAAAATGCAGCAAGTCATTAAGAAGATTATACACCATGACCAAGTGGGATTCATTCCAGGAATGCAGGGATGGTTCAACATACACAAATCCATAAATGTAATACACCACATTGATAAAACCAAGAGCAAAACCACATAATCATCTCAATAAATGCAGAAAGAGCTTTTTATGGAGTCCAACACTCATTCATGGTTAAAACCCCTACAGAGAATTGAAATAGATGGTCTATATCTCAACCTGATAAAAGCCCTCTATGAAAAACCAACAACCAACATCAAACTAAATGAGCAAAAACTGAAGGCCTTTACTTTAGACAAGGATGTACACTACCTCCACTTCTACTCAATATAGTTATGGGAATG
This sequence comes from Octodon degus, assembly GCF_000260255.1. Lineage (NCBI taxonomy): Eukaryota > Metazoa > Chordata > Mammalia > Rodentia > Octodontidae > Octodon > Octodon degus. Next base: position 1,378,105 of record NW_004524870.1, on the reverse strand, counting down.
TTAGCCAGAAAAATTAGGCAAGAAAAATAAAATTAATAAGGATTAGAAAAGAAGAAGTGAAATTGTCATGATTTGCAGGTGATATGATACTCTACGTAGAGGACCACAAAAACTTCAAGAGTCTTGTAATTGCCAAATTCAGCAACATGGCATGATACAAAACAACATCCAAAAGCCAGTAGCATTTTTGTGCAAAAATAATGGACACACCAAGATAGATTTAGAGAAACCACAACTCCAATAATATCTAAAAAAATACTTAGGAATCAATCTCACAAAGAACATAAAATATTTAAACAGTGGAAATTATGGTACTCTGAGAAAAGAGATTGAAGAGGATTTGAGAAAATGCAAAATATTCCATGTTCCCAGAGAGGAAGAAGAAACATTGTGAAAATACTCCCAAAATTGTTATGTAGATTCAGTGCAGTCATGATTAAAATAACATTAGCATATATCACAGAGCTTGGTAACACTTTCCTGATTCATTTGGAACCAGAAGAGACCCAGAATACCAAAAGCAATCCTGGGAAACAAAGGGAAGACAGGAGCTATCATAATCTCTGACCTGAAATTATACTATACAGCTACTGTGATAAAATCAGCATGATACTGGCATAGAGACAAACCGGAGGATCAGTGAAACAGATTAGAAGATGCAACTGAAAAAATAGTCTTCCACCGTATCTTTGATAAAGGGGCCAAACAATCTCAGTGGAAGAAAGATTGCCTCTTCGATAAAAGGGCTTTCCACCTGCTGAAACAAAAACTAAGACCCATGCTTATCACCAAGCACAAAGATACAGTCAAACTGGATCAAACATTTAAATATGAAAACAGAAACAATAAGTCTACTGGAGGAAAATATAGGTAGAAATCTTAAAGACATAGAGGTAGATAGAGAGTTCATGAACAACAACAATAACAAAAAAACACAATGAAAATACTTCAAAGAATCAAAAACTGGGATCTCAACTTTTGAAAAATTTCTCTATTTCAAAGCAAATCTCCAACAGAGTGAAAATAAAATGCACAAATCTGGAAAAATTATAGCTGACTATTACTCTGATAAAAACCTTTTGTCTAGAACATACAAAGAATTTTAAAAAGACAGGCCCCCAAAATCAAAAACCCAATCCAAAAATGGGCACCTGAGGTGAATATACACTTCTCAGAAGAAGAAATACAAATGACAAGTAAATATATGCAAAAATGTTCAACATCATTGGTTGTTTAATAAATGCAAATTAAAACAGCACTGAGGTTCCATCTAATACCAGAAAAAATGACTAACATCAAGAAGATAGCCAAAAACAAATGTTGGAGAGGCTGTGGAAAAAAGGAACCCTTCCTTACAGTTGGTGGGAGTGAGGTCTGGTACAACTACTACAGAAATCAGCATGGATATTCCTTAAGAAGCTAGAAATGGAAATTCCATTCAAGCTGGCTCTTTGCCTTCTGGGTATGTTTCCAGAACTGAAAACTTCATGCCACAATGATATACATTGACCCATGTTTATAGCAGTGCAATTTGTCATACTTAAATTCTGGAAACAACTTGGATGCCCATCAATTGAAGAATGTATTAAGAAGATGGTGTTTTTTTTTTTTTTTTACACAATGGAGCATTATTCAGCTATGAAACAGGGTAAGTTTAAGTCTTTTGTCAATAAATAGATACAAATGAAGAACATACCCTTAAGTGAAATTAATCAGACCCACATGTGCAAATATCATATTTTCTTCTTAGTGTGAAAACCTGAACGAGAAAAAAGAAATCTGAGGGCTACTACAGACAGTAGGAAAAGGGAATGCATCTAATCACAAAGAAAGAGTTACTGAGTTGAAGAGAAGGACAGAAGAGGAAGTAGGGGAAAAATAGTTATCTATGTATATAAGCAGAATGGTTTGGACAACTGTACTATGCATTTCTGCTGGTAAAAAGCAGTTAAGCCTCTAATTTGTTTTCTTTCCTATCTTCAGTTGTTTACCTTTTTTCTCTTCCTAGTTCCTTATACATTTCTTTCTGTTTTTTTCTTCTTCCAATTTTACATGCATATATCTGGCAATATGGATAACTGGTTGGAAGCCTACACTATGCATTGTAACAAATACTGTAAAATTCATATTACTTTGTTAAGTGGAATTCTGTATTACTCACCATTTTTTCTGTTTTAATTCTAACTTGTACTCTTCGAAATATAAGAAAGAATCTAAAATAAAAAGACAGATGTTAGCATAAAAGAACAAATATCTCTTACTTGTCTGTTCTATAACATCAACTATAGTGTCACCAGTCCAAGATTGGGCTGCTGTTGAACAAGACTCACATTTCTGGTGGCAGGCACATGGATATATAATGCATCAGCACATTCACTAGTGTTTTATGTTTCTACTGAATATATCAATAAACTGATGAAGTCATGAGAAAATACCAGTTATATCATCCTAACTAAAGGGGCCTCTGCAGGAACTATATTCTATATTTGTCCTAGTTATTTTCTCATTGCTAGGACAAAATATTCAAATCCACCATTTAAAGGAGGAAAGGTATATCTCAGTTTTCAGTTTGTGCAGCTTTCAGTCCACAGTCATCTAGCTCCAAGGCAGGGCAGTGTGACCGAGGGGTATCACAGTGCAGAAACAGTGCACGGCATTGGGAGAGAGGAAAGAGCAGCCTTCTCTCTGACTTCCCTTTTTTAATCCATTCAGGCTGAAAGCCTGTTGGTTGTACCACAGACACTCAGGGTAGGTCGTCCATCTTCAGAAATCCATGCAGTCACACTTAGAACTTAACCACTTGATAAACTAATTCAGTATCATATCTCTTTAGTCCAATATCACAGGCCCATGATCCAGTCAGTGTCAAAATCCCTACCATTTAAGGCATGAGGCTCTTGTATGAAATCTAGAAATAAGCCATAATAATGTTCTATAATATTTTTCCAGGATTTGTCAAAAATAACACACAGACCATTCAATAGGATGAATGAGGATCATTATAGATTATAAACAGAAACTGTTAAATTAACTATGCCAATGCACATAAATTATTCCATTCCAGTTTGCTCCTTTTAAGGAAAATAATTCCAAATTATTTATCTATTTACCTCTGTTTTATATCATACATCAAATACTGAAAAAGAGAAGTATTTAAGACAACCTACAAGTGCCAATGTCTTTTATTTTTGAAATAGAAACATGGAGACCAGTGAAAACCCTAATAAAAATAACTGTCAATTCATCTTTAAGTAAATTAAACATTTATAGAGCATCTAACCTTTTAGAAACACCAACCTCCCAGACATTAAAATTACTGGTTCTCTGTATCTATCTTTGAAAAGGAAAAGGGCTGTATCAACCCTGTGGGGATTCAAAATTATGGCTTCAGGGAGTCTGAGTGTTTTGAACATGAGTAGAAGGCAGTGCATCCAGAAAATCATTACAGAGAAAGCTCTCTCGCACTTCAGCATTTATTTGTATTTGCAGTTCTTTGGATCTTGATGACAAATTAAAAAAATGCATTTGTGACAGAAGGAAACTAGCACTTCAGATTCCCTTAGTAAAGACAGTCATAAATACACACAATAAAATCTTTCTTGGAATAATTTACTTTCCTAAAGTTATGTTAATTAAATGTTCTCTGTGCAACCGTATTTTTCCGATCATATGTTTAATTCTTCCTTAGAAGGAGTTACATAATCTCTAATTTTGAATATCATCCATAAAATATCTCTCAAGCAGTAAGCAGGTTAGAGTTTTCATTACAGTTATACAGTAATTTTAAATCTGTGCACTTTATCACATTCTTATAGTCACCTGGGTAAGTCTCTATCATAACCCAGAAATATTGCTACTTGAAATTTTTCAATATGCCAGAAAAAGAAAATTAACTTGCCCTTGGATAAGAATATTAAATCTAAGATTTTCAACAGAATTGCAAAAGTTATAGTTATAGTATAGTACAGTACAGTAAACTATAAAGTAGTATAAAGGGACTAATGAAAATAATTTTGGAAAATTTCTGATCTTACTATATTTGCCTTCTCAGAAGCATTTTACATGGTAAATCACAATCACATAGTAACCTTTTTGAAATAGACGTAACTCATGGATTTTGTGAAACCACCATCCTCTGTGGATTTTCCCTCCAAGATACAGACCATGCCTTTGTTGTTCGTTGGTTTGTTCCCTATGTGCTCATCTTAGACTCTTTCATTGTTTTTGTATTCCAGGTATAAAAATAATTTAGAAAAAAAGTTTTAGGAAAATACTTCCTGGAGAGAAAATATTTAATCTTATATCTTAAGTAGCAACTAGACTACAAAAGGGAAAGTAGAACTTGGCAAAAAAGAGTAAAATATCACAGAATGACAAGAAAGTGGTGAATCTTCTTAATTCAGTTTTGGCAATTTGTATCTTTCTATGAATCTATCCATTTCGTCTGTGTCTTCTATTCTGTGAAAGTAAACATTCTCAAAGTAGCTATTCATAATGTTCTGAATTTCTACTGGCTCTGTAGTATTTGCACCCTTTTCATTCCTTATTGATTGTATTTGAATGTTTTCTTTCTCTTTTTGAAGAGGTTGGCCAGGGGTTTATTAATTTTATTTAATCTTTCAAAGAACCAGCTTTTGTTTCATTAATTCTTTGAACTGTTTTCTTCATCTCTATTGAATTAATTTCTGCTCTAATCTTTATGATTTCTTCCCGTCTTTGGGCTTTAGATTTTGTTTGCTCTTCCTTTTCTAGATGTTGGAGGTGCAACATTAGGATGTTTATTTTTTCCTGTTCTGTTTTCCTAATGTGTGAGTTCACAGCTATAAATTTCCCTCTGAAGACTGCTTTCATCGCATCCTATAAAATCCGGTAAGTTTTGTTTGAATTTTCATTGAGTTGTAGATATTTTTGAATTTCTTGTTTAATTTCATCTGTAACCCATTGTTTTCTGAGGAGGGTGTTGTTTAATTTCCATATATTTATGGGATTTTTCTGTTTTCTTGCCTTGTTTATTTCCAGTTTCATTGCACTGTGGTCAGATAATATGTGTGGGATAATTTCTGGTTTTTTGCATATACTTAAGCATGACCTATGGACCAGTATGTGGTCTATTTTAGAAAATGACACATGTGCAGCTGAAAAAAATGTATATTGAGCTGTGGTTGGTTGATCGATGATGTAGTGCTTGCCTAAAGAGAGTCACATGGAAAAAAAATTCTCTCAGGCTTTCTCAGAGAGCAAATTGGTCAAGCAATATCTGTGACTCATCCACATGGCTGACACTGATGAAGGACCTACAAAGTGCGGTACAGGGTTTCGGGATAAGTCCTGAGGGGACTTGCCTGACTGTGTCAGATACAAAAGTTACATTTTTTGTTATATAGGTCTTTTTTATCTTCGTCTTAATCATCCAGCAGAAAAGTGTAGAAACGAGGTATGAAAAGTGAAGCCATATTAATATACTGAGCAGTGGAAGGCTCAAGTCATCAGATTTGGACATAGCCAGTCCTGTGGATAATCCACTACTAATGTGGAGTGCTGGACTATATTGGAATATTTTGCTGAATTCATGCACCTACAATGTTTGGATGGCAATGGAATACCCATCTCTGACAAAACTGAACAAAAAGGTGAAATAAATGAAGTATAATTTTGTATCTGTACATGCAAAATATTTAGCATAGATATATACCTACTTTCTCTTAATTCAATAAGCAAGATCTGTACTAATAGTGTTTGGACAGATATCATATCTGCATCTTGTACTATGAATGACTACTACAAAAACAACAATATGCAATGCATTAATTGTTATAACTCTCCTCCCTACCTGTTTTGAAGCTGTCACATTGCAATTTTTTCTCAGTAAAATTAATTTTTAAAAAAGAAAATAATATGAAAAAAGAAAGTGGTGAAGCCACAGAGGCAGTACAAAGGGCTTAGAAAGTTCTTGATTTTGAATAACAACTATATTCTTAATTCCTGAAGGGTAATAAACCTACAATGATGAATTCTTTGTTGTACTATTAAGAGTGTATTACTTCTTAAGAAGCATGACAGGGAATCTTCTACAACCTCTGTGACATTAAGTTTATGGCTATTGTTTCTTGATAGGAGTGCTCAGATGCAGAAACTGTATAAAACTTGAAGCTTTTCTCAAATTTACAATCCTTCTCTTTGAAATTGTCCTTAAGATAATGAAAATATACATTACAAGTTAGAAGTAAATGAGCATAGATATGAAAAGTCCCTTGCTATTCAAATAAATAATGATTTCCTGCAATTCAGTAACAAAAAGTCAATCCAGCCAACAAACATTGTCAAGTGATTTGACCGTAGGTAATGCATGAAGTTACAAAAAAGATTACAAAATCACAAAAATGATAATAAGCAACAGAAGAGAGCTGCTGTTTAAATTTAGTAAATCATACATTCATACTATTGCTGTGAGATACAAGAAAGCAAAAATACGAAAGGATTCACAATATTAAGATATTGCACAACTGAGCTCTCACATATAATGTTTAGAATAAAAATTGTACTTTACAAAACTAGCTGTTTCTTATAAAAATTAAAATACAATTTTCTCATGACATAGAAATTTTACTTAAAAAAAGAAATTTATCTTCTAGATAAATATGAGTATAATTAAAACATATTCATAAAAAAGGGCTCATGTAAAAATGCTCATAGCAATTTTATCTATAATAGCCAAAATTGAAAAAATTCCATTTACATCACTGGAAAATGCAAAGTCCAATAATGGAATATTACTGACCAATAAAATGAAATATATTACTGATATATAAAATTATCATTAGTAGATTTTTAAACATGTTAAATGAAAGAAGACAAAAATGTACATTATTATCAGATTCTAGTTGTTTGAAATCTTATAATAAACTATTTTTAAATGTAGATGAATAGAGTCCTGGCCCAGGTCCGGTGAGTGTGTGGGAGAGCTTTCTGCTACCCTGCGCCTGCAGGACCAGTCCCAGCCCAGGCACAGCATGGGCCAGACCCTCTCCCACCCCCTTGGGACACCCTACACCACACCGCAGCACCTCACCCACCCCGCGCGCTGAGTGGGAATATCTGCTGCGTTCTGGGAACCCCCAGACCCAGTCTTAGCCCAGATCTGGTGAGTGTGTGGGAGAGCTTCCTGCTACTCTGTTCTGGCTGGACCAAATACCAGTCTGAGCCCAGGAGCAGTGTGGGCAAAACCCTCTCCCACCCACTTGGGACACCCCTAACACTTCCCAGCACCTCCCCGACCCTGCCCGCCAAGTAGGAATTTCTGTCTCATTCCGGGAACCACCAGACCAAGTCCTAGCCCAGACCCAATGAGTGTAAGGAAGAG
>NW_004524870.1:1368767-1369295 GCF_000260255.1 Octodon degus | reverse complement strand
TCACAGCTGAATTCTACAAGACATTTACAAAAGATGTAGTCCCTATACTCCTCAAACTATTCCATGAAATTGAAAAGGAAGCCATTCTCACAAAATCATTCCTGGAGGCAAGTACTATATTGATAACAAAACCATGGAAAGATGCAACTAAGAAAGAGAACTACTTTCCAAACTCCCTCATGAACATGGATGCCAAAATCCTTAATAAAATAGCAGCAAATAGAATACAGAAAATAATCAAGAAGATCATACACCATGACCAGGTAGATTCATCCTAGAGATGCAAGGATGATTCAGTATTTGATATCCACAATGTAATATAGTATATCAATACTGGGATTTTATTAAACTAAAAACAACATGATCATCGCCATTGGTGCAGAAAAGGGTTTTGACAAAGTCCAACACTCATTCATGTTCAAAATCCTACAGAAAATTGGAATAGATGGCGTCTACTTCAGTCTGGTAAAAGCCATTTATGAAAACACAAAAGCTAACATAATCCTAAATGGGGAAAAACTGAAATCT
>NW_004524870.1:1362469-1365896 GCF_000260255.1 Octodon degus | reverse complement strand
GAATGATTTGTTCTAATGGTGTTTGTAAATAGGATCTCAAGTCCGCATCTTGAGCAGCAATTAACCACTGAGAAGAATGTATGCAGTGTGTTAATTATTGAAACTGTCCTAGCGATTTAATTTGAAACTATCTCATTGCTATTTATCAATAAAATTATGAAAAAATGTAGAGGAATAGTTGCCTGAGGTTAAAAGGTACAAAGAACATTTTTGGGTCATGAAACATTTATTTACTTTTATTGTAGGTTGATATTACAAGCACATATTTGTCAGAATTTCTCTGAGTGTACACTAAGAGATCTTTCACTATATGTAAAAAATTACCTTTAAAATCATGAGTGAAGAGAGAACTAAGTAAGCTTCCTGACTTATAATAAAAATAGTTCCATTTATTATGCTCTGAGCACATACCAGACCTTTGTCTGGGTACTTTCATGCACAGTTCCACTTAATGTTTACAACATCCCTAAAAGGTAAAATCTATTATGATCCTTGTCTTAGAGACAGCTGAAGTCAATTTCATAGAGCACGGTCATTTTTTTCTTTGTCTTAAGGATGCAAGGATTATTTAGTATTTTGTTAAAGTTTCTAAAAAGCTAAAGAATTTCCTGTTTCTATTTTTTAAATTGCTTTTTTCTTGGAACTGATATTTAGTCTAGTTCCTGTGCAGCGAAACCTTGAAAATCAGTACATCTGTTTAACAGTATGCAATTTCTGGAATACTCGTTGAGGTTTTCTCATATAAAAAACAGCCCAGTATGATGACTTCAAGCATTATCAAATGTAAAATAAAAATCAGTATATGGGAAAAGCATTCTACTTTTGAATATAAATTTTGTACAAATATCTGTATTATAAGCATGCAGTTTCTTGCAAAATTTAACTTCTTAAAAAGTTGCATACTGAAAATACAAAGGAAAATATTCATGGATAGTATTTCAAAACTGTATTAGAAATATACTTTCTGATGAGAGAAAATTTACAAGATGGGGGCGAAAGATAATAGTGTACTAAAAAGACATGTTGATTGCATCATATTTCATTTTGCAGAAAATAAATTATCAAAAAGGCATTTTCTAGAGGATATATTTTAATCTTCTTCCTCCCCTTTCTGTTTCCTTTATTGACAGCATAGATTCAGGATGTCATTTCAGGGGTGTCCTTGGTGGCTTTTTAAGCCTTCCTCAAGCATGTTTACTCCTCTAATTAGTTATTATTGGAAGCAGATGGCAAGCATGTAAATGAAAATCAAATGTATTTACTTCAATCGTTTATACAATATGTACACAATATTTACAAAAAGACCTTAAGACTATGTGCCTTTTTCAAGATTTTAGCCCACAATCTGTATTTCTTTTTGTAAAATTCAGAATGTTTAGTAATGAATTTTATAGGACAAAAAGATGTAATTACCAGTGTTCTTGAACTGTATGAACTGATTTTTCTCTTTGTAAAATTAGGTAAACTATGCTCATAGTAACCCTATCCAGAGGTGGTCTAAAGTTTATGTGCACCTATGTATGGGTGTACAATTATACACATGCACTAAACCTATGTGTGCAATTAATTATGTACATGCAGAATCATGTGTGTATATATATGTATTTATGTATATATATACATATATATATATATATGTATACAGATGCACACATCCATGTGTACCTATACATACATATGTCTTAATTATGTATTTATAGTTTATTTTTAACAATAGTCTATATTTTGGAGTTATATCAGCATTTGAACTCAGGACTTTGCACTTGCCAGGCAGGTACTGTGCCACTGATCTATATCCCTAACATTTTAGCAAATTTTTAAACAATAAAATACAAGATGTCAATGATTTAGATGCTCCTCAAAATTTCCTATAACCATATCAGATAAATAAAAAAATCTTCTAGAGGTAAATCTTATTTAAGAATAAGAAAGTATTCTTTACACAGGCCTTATTAAAAAATCAGTAAAAATACATTTCATATATGTTCATGACTTTTCTACATAAAAACTTCAAGCTTTTCTCCTGCAATCCTTGGCTGCTTTGTATGCCTTATGAATAAGCAGTGGCTTTGTTCTATACCTATGCACACAGCACACACATGTATCCAGAGAAAAAAAATTGAAAATAATAGAGTGCCCACAATGCTAATGTTTTCATACCTAGACAAGTAGACAGAAAGACGTTCATTGAGCTTTTGTAAAAATAAAAAAAAAAATCAAAAAAAAACAACTCTTTGGCTGTTGTTTTTCTTGAACAAGGCTGACAACCCCAATTTCTCATTTATGTGAGTTCCAAAATCCTCTAGTAGTTATAAAGAAGTTGGGTAATATAAGTTTGATATTTTCAGGGGAAAGGGGCACATAGTTATTAAAATACATGTGACAATGTGGACACTTTGTGTGACACTAAATAAATTTATACAAAATGTATTTATCATACATAATATAGCAGGTAAGACCTTCTAAGAAAAAAGTAGAACCAATCTATTACTTCTTGAAGCTTGCATTATAGTCTAGTGTACTCTATTATTTTTATTTATTCATAATTATCCTAAGTGAATCATTTCTGTGGATGTTCTCTAACTGCTAAGGGCAGAGGAATGGGTTTTAGTTCAGATATTCATGAAGAAATAAGAGATGCGTGAACAACTACGTGTTCAAGGCAATGATATAAGTAATTAAATATATCAGAGAATAAAACAGTAAATACGAAAGAATGTACAAAAGGAAAGAGGCAGTAGCACACCACCCCTAGGGTCAGCTGAGTCAGCACGGAGTCCTCCAACTCTGTGACCAGGATCACAAATAATTGGGCTAGAAGACATTTCTTGATGGTGTGCTTTGTGGGTTGCACTCAACTAACAAGAATCATAGGGACTGCCTTTTAGAAGTCTATTTTACATTTTCAATACAGTATTCTCATTAAGAAAAACATCCTGGAAATGCCTAACTCTGGGGTTTCTATACCACGTGTATATGAATGCTGTGGGACACGCTAACAATTGATCTAGAGGTGACAGTGTGGATGTGGAGACTACTTCACAATCAAAATTTAAAAACACAAATTAAGCACTGCTTAGGAGAAAAAAATAATCTAGTTATCTGAACAACCGAAAGAGAACAAAGTTAGGTACATACAAAACAAAATACTAAAAAAAAGAAAGAAATTTAGCACACCAAAAATTCGAAACAGCTGGTATGTAGTGAACTCTACTGCAGCTAAGGGAATCCTTTGATTACTGATTTGTCCTTGTACATTTAAGGTGAATTACCTTCAAAAAATATTATTCTTGGGAACAGTGCATGTTACTTTACATAGCAGTTTCTGTCACATGTTAATGTGAGAACATTCTTGATCGTAAACATTTTTAGGGCCTTTGGATGTTGATTAATGCAGCCAAGAAGGGTATTACAATTGAATTATAAT
>NW_004524870.1:1350206-1355029 GCF_000260255.1 Octodon degus | reverse complement strand
GGATAAAGCATACTGATTCAGAGAAAATAATGGCAAAATGGTACTTATTAAACGTATCATGAAATTTAAAAGATAAAAAATAAAAATAAATGTGTGATAAGAAAAAGGTCATATTGATTAGAATAGGGAACACTGAAATGTTCTATAACACCAAATAGATCGGATGAAATAGGTGTATGGAGTGTATCAAAATAATTGAAATATAGCTACATGAATCATCCAGAATTAATCTTAAGACAGCACACAACAAAGTCATTTTATTATCTTTACAAGAGTAATGCTGTTTAACTGCAGTTATATGCAGTGAAAAACAGAAAAATATTGCAACAGGGCAGATATCTTGAGAAAAAATGAGAGACCAAGTGATGCCTCAGTTCATGAACTTCACTCCCTCCATGATTTTGGATGCAAATCGAATTGGATAAGAATCAAATTTCCTCTTAAGTCAATATTGAGAGTAAATGCTGAATTTTATACAGTTAGCATCCTGAATTTGTGACCAGAATTGTGAAAAGAATTAAACTCATGAACTGAGGCACCAGTGCAACTACAAATATGTCTAGAGACAATTCTCAGTGCCAGTAACATTTATTATTTTTAAAGTGAGTAGATCATCTTGCATACTCACTATTGGACTGTTAATGCGTGTATCATATTTATAATGCTTCTGTAGCCAATGAAATAATTGAATCCTCAATTACTATGTTGGTAAAGTTTTGAATTATCATCTTGATAATCTTACCAGTTTTTGGACAGTCTCTCCAATAATCATCATCAGAAATTTCAGAAACCTCCACTCACTGTGTGTCTAGATTCCATTGTGATGAACAAGCAAATTTGTTGGCTTGTTTTATGAAATACTGACATGTTTCTACCAATTGCATTAAGCTCTGACCACCTATGTTTAAGATCTTGTGCTATTGATAGTCTGTATTCAGGCTAATTATCATTGCATGGACTGAAGGTATTAGTTTGCTTTTTTGAGAAGATAAAGTTTTTTCTTTTCTTCTTTTACCTCTTATATCTGCCTGGATGATACACTTGTTGGTATATATCATCACAAACTGTATTTTGTACAGCTGTGAGTTTTTTCCTTAAAATTCCTCATTTTTCTGTATGCTTTTTTTTCTGTGTGCTTAACATCTGTGTCAATTATAACTGATGAAATTCCTTTTGTTTCATCCAGTCTTTTTAAAGCAATTGGGATATTTTCTTACTAAAATATCTTTCTAAATCCTAAAATATTTTTGCTACTAGTGTCATGCAGTTTTTTATTATGAGTCTAATAAATTTAATTAGATTGTCATTATTATTTCTCCAATGAAAGCCAATTTAATAACAGTGTAACACATTTGCTCACTAAACCTGAATGTAGCTCAATACATGCAATTTTTAAACTGATGGACGTTTTTCCAAGTATAAAGCCTTGTTAATTCTTACAGCTAATGGTGATATATTTCTATTTAATGATCTCATTGGAAAACAATCTCAGCTTGACATTAGCAGAGAGCTACTTTAAAAGGGTTTTGAAAAATTAAGTTCAATAATTTCTTGTTCAGGGGAGAGGTTATAGTAGAGCAGGGTGTGAAGGGTGGGTCTCTCTCATTTAAATTTTTGCCTGTTGGAAAATGTTATGGTTTGTGTCTAGTTGCCCTCCCAAAGCCTCATGCAGTCATGGGGCAGGTGTCTAGAGTTTGTGATTAATTCTTGGTCCAATGCTGGTAATGTAAGTGTGAATGCTACCCTTGCCCTGGGACAGATAATCTACATACAAAAATGTAAGGAGGAGAGAGAGGCTAGGTAGCTGCTGCAGCTGCTGCCCCCTTTTGCTCTTTGCTGTTTTCTAATGCCATGAACTGCTGCCCTCTGCCATGTGCCTCTCTGCCTTGGAGCCAGCCAAGAATGGACTGAAACCTCCACTAACTGTGAGCTAAATAAAACTTCGCTTCTTTAATGTTCAGTGTCGGGTATTTTGTTTCAGCAATGAGGAAAAAGTAACCAAGACAGTAAAATATTCTCTAATCTTCCCTTTTCTCAAGAAAAGCCTTTGTGGAGATTATACTTTTGTCACATAGGTTCTGCGGAGCCCTGGAAGATCCCAGGTTCAATCTGTAGGAGTCTGTAGTACCCATCCCTCCCCATGCTTTTTCTACAAATCATAGTTAAACATGCAGTGATATTGTGTTGTTGATAGACATAGAAAATACATTTGCTTATTCTTCATGAAGGCCTTGCATGTTGTTTGCTGAAGATACAAATAAAACAAAATGGATTTTAAATTAAAGCAGGAAACAAAACCACATACACACAATTACTTATACACAACTATGTTTCTACTAGCACTATAAACACAATCGGCATTAATAACCAGTAATTCTCAAGGAAGAAAATGGAAGTAAATAAATGTAGGAAGATATGGCATTTCCAAAAATGCAGAACATTCACAAGACATTTTATGATAGGTTTATCATAATCTATATAGTCACTAAATAGACACTATTAGTTGATGCCTTTGGGATAAAAGAAAAATACAAAATCTGAGTTGTGTATTGTTCTCCCAAATTTAATTTGACAAAACCAAGTTGTGTGTTTGTGAGGGTATTTATTTATTTAGTTTTGACATACTCAAAATAAATGTTGTTTGTTCCAGTTAGCACAGCTCACACAAAGCCTGTTCCAATCCTAGGGTTAACTCTGTAAAGCCCAGAAGCACTGCTGTGTGGATTTATCTCATATTCCTGGTTGAATATGTTTGTGACAGACTTTGATCAAAACTAAGTAGAGTCAAATCCTCCCCTGCCTAATGGTTTTCAGATCAATCTCTAGCAGAGGAAGGCTAAATCTGCAAAGATACCAAATAAATCTCAACCTAAAAAACTCATTTTATTGTCATTTTCAAATTTGATGTATAATCTACCAAAAGCTAATAATATATTATTAAGTCATAGTTAATACAAAGATAATGGGCTTGAAATTCAAATAGGCTTGATTTCAAGTTCTTTCTGTAAGTTGTAATTTACACAATTTGAGGTTATATATTTCAGTTTTCTCTATGTTTTTTTCTAATCTTTAAAACAAAAAACAATATGTTCATCTTAGTATTTTCAAACCTTTCTTTGTTTGGCATACAGAATTATGTAGGAAGCAAGTTTCTTTATATACAGTTTGGTGAAAAAAGTTGCCTTTATAGCCAGAAGAAGTGACTATTGGTAGTGTGAGTCTGGGGTCCATATTTGATCCCCGGCTTCCTTTTCTCAGGCTCTTGTGTTGTGCTCTGTTTCCCAGTCACCACAAAGTGTGTTGCTTTCTTCTACCATAGCCTTCTGCACCATGTCCCTACCTAGGACTCAGCAGATCACAGACTACAACCTTTGAAACTGTAAGCCAAAATGAACCATATATTCTTTCATTGTGGCAGTAGGCATTTTGTCCCACAGCAAAGGCAACTAATGCACCACCATTAAATAGTCTGGCTATAGCTACACCAATTATTTAGTTTTCTCACCCATTTGTCACCTGAAAACCATAGCTTATTTTTTTCCAAATGGTATTAGTTGGCTGGAGTTAAAAGACACATTTTAAGAAAAAGAACTTACATTAATAAGAGTGTTTGGTGCATGTTGTAGGCTGGGAGATCCTCTGGGGTTTGCTGCTGACCATGGTTTAAATAAATATGGAAATCTTCACAGGATCTCCTTTGATTTTTACATCATGACTATTGGGTCCCAATATCTGGCATTCCAAAATATAACAAGTAGAAACTATTGATCCTTTATTACCTGTTCCCAGAAGGACATCACAATTACACCACACTGTCATAGAGACATCTAGGCTGAAGAGGAGGGTGCATAGACCACCATGATCCTCAGTGTACTATAACACAGAAATTTTGAGATGCCACTCAGTGCTGCGTGTGTCCTCAGACTGATAACCTACTTAAGTCTTTGCCTCACTGTGACTTTTCTGGCCTGTCTTGCAACCACTGTCCTGTAAGACCTTGAAACCCAAACTGTTTCAAAAGTGTTACCATTCTTTTTGTGTGTTATGAATAAGAATGAGTTCTGTGTCTCAGTGATAAAGTTGTTCTGGAGGAAACAAAGCATCTTCATGGCCAACCCCAGGGGTCAAGGAGTGTCAGCCAGCACCTACCTCACACACTATCTGTTAAGACCAGCAAGTGTCCACAGTACTCCATGCTCTTCAGAGTGTACTACTTAAAAAAGAAATTCTGGAAAACCTGGTCCACTTCAAGTTTTCCTCATTATGTCAGCTCAGTGTTCTATTACTGCCTTAGTCAGCTTGGGTTGCTGTATCAGAACATCATAATCCATGTGGCTTGTAAACAACAAACATGTATTTCTTGCAGTTCCAGGGAATGGACATGTGAAAGCCTGTGCGGAGGGCCTTCATTCTGATTGCAGAATGCTGGCTCCTTCTTTTATTCTTTTGTTGTTTGAAACAAAGTTGAGCACTCTGGGATCCTTTAAAAAGGGCACTAACTCCATCACATGTCTGACCCTTATTACCTAACTACTTCTAATGTCATCATGAAAGGATTAACTATTTCAATGAAAGCAATTTGTGGGGACAAAACTATTGTCCTTAGTAACACCTAGCACCTCTTTGAGCATATCATATGCACAGCTAGCATGTCTTCTACCCAAGGATTTGTCACGATCCATGTAAGATCTCCAGAGGACCAAGTGCAAATACTGGCTAAATATATGTGATCTGATTTCAGACCATTAGACTGTGTCTATCTTAACATTTTTTAAAATTTGTTCTATTTTTTAAAATTTTTCAATAGATTGCAAATTGAAAAT
>NW_004524870.1:1343452-1350106 GCF_000260255.1 Octodon degus | reverse complement strand
ACCCTTCTTGGCTGAATTAATATAGCCAAGAAGGGTATTATAATTGTAATATATAATTACAAATGTAATTTCAAAAATATCTTGAAAGAAATATATTTAGTCAATTAAAATGCTTATCTGTAAAAAAGGAAGCATATTAGGGAGAGTGAGGAGTTCCTTGCCAAGTCTTACTAGACCTTTTAATATGTTTCATACAAACTGATTCTTCAATTGCCATGTCACATGGTTCAATTTGCAGACACAGAATTTAGAAATCAGATGCTGTCTTCAATACAGACTCGACAGTGAAGTGGTTGTGGTTCTAACAAATCACTTAAGCTCTGTGCTCATGCTGCCATTGTTGAAGAGAGCAATATTTATCTTCTCATCAGTTTTACAAAGCCTGTATAGTGATGGATATGTTACAATCCAGTGGAGCAACACAGTGAAGTTCCACAGAAGAAAAATGGCATCTAAGTGCAAACTACACTAATGCCACTTGGCATTACAGAGGGACCACAATAATAAATTTCAGCATTTTTAGCTTTGCAAGAACCCTCTGCTCATTAAGCTGTCAGTGACAATGGAGGGGACACTTCCAGAGTCTTAGGGAGGACAGGATTGAGTATATTCCCCCCAGTCTCAAATTTGAGTTCAACTTTTCCATGAAAAATAAAAAGGATTCTGAATCCTTTTAGCAATGGCCTGGAAAGTGTGACTGACATTCCTCCTCCTAAAAAGTTGCTACTGAGCATTCTATCCACAGGGAAGCTCATAAGTCCAATTCATTACTGCTCACCTCTGCATTAAACTGGCAGCAAACAGAGTATTGATAGCGGCCTCCAGTGTTTTCTTCTACATTGTTGCAAAAGAATATTTCATAATTGCAAGCTCCAGTACATGTTCTGCTTATTTAATAGATTACTAATAAATATGTATACAACACGACTATTTAAAGCATACATATGATTCATGCTTACAGAGTCAAGTAGAAAATTATGTTGAAAAGAAATAATTTAAAGTCACATCAGGGGAAAAGGGCTGGCCAAATAGCTCAGTGGACTAAAGCACTTGCAAGCAGGCTCAGGAGCCAGAGTATTAATCCCTGGGCCTGCCATGCCAGCCCTGCCTCTGGGGTGCGCTGAGATGGCAATTGAGACTGGGTTTGGTGGCATGTGCCTGTAATCCCAGTTCTTGGGAGGCTGTAAACAGAAAAATCACTATGAGTCAGATCTAGTAGTGAGACCCTGTAGACCGTTCCCTAAAATACAGAAAAGATAAAGTCACATCAAAAGCTCTGGGAAGAGAAAGCATCAAACTATTAGCAGAAGGAAATGAAGCACAATGCGATATTCTAACCCAATTCACTGGATATGCTGAAAAATCTTTTAATTTTAAAAATGAATCAGTGAAATTCTAAATCTGTCTGCTAACTAATTGAGCAAATAAGTTGACCATCAGTGAGTAGCCTACTCCTCAGTTAGTAAGAATCAAAACCAGCAGTGGAGTCAATAATTCAATAGTAAGTACTTTTGTGCTTTAAAATACTAAATACAGACATGTTATGCTTTAAAATAATTGATAGATACAGCAGAAACATCTATTTACTGTGTACAGCACCTTGTTTGGAAGAACATATACATTATAAAGTGACTAATATGACTAATTAAAAAATGGTTTATCTCAGACCATGATGCTTACTGAGAGAACATTTTATACCCCTTCTTGACACATTTTAAGAATGTGATAGATTTCTGACTACAGCCAGCATGTTGGTACTTTACACTGATGAGCCTATTATGAATTTCACAAAAGGGAGAGCAAGAGTTCTTTCTTTTCTTTCACAAAAGAAACTAGTGAGCATGAGGGCTAGGAAATTAATATGAATAAAATTGAGTGACAGGAATACTCTCCTGACTTTTCTGCGGGGTCTACCACACACATACACCTCCTGAATTTTTAGACTTGCAGTTAGCCAGGTTCTCTCAGTCACTTTATCAAACGCTGCCCTCCTAAAAGCACTGCGAGTTAGCATGGACATAAATCCACACGCCACTCTTCCCAGGGGATAAGTGCTTCATCACAAGAGACTCTGACACCGTGAGAGGAATTCTTGGCACTAGTTAAGGAAGACTATAGGGGAAAAGCAACAGAGCAGGTAGGAAATGCACCGCAGAAGCAGTGCATTTCATAGCATTTCAAGTTGAGCGTTTTTGCCTTTGATATATGGCTGGCATCTGGAATATGGGTCACATATCTACAAATCCTATTAACAGTCTTGTATGTAACAGCATCTCCACTGATTTGCAACAAAGACAGAAGCATAGAACATGATCTCTTTCCTTTAGATGTTGCTGAGACCAATAGATGCACAGAACATATTTGAAAATATTGTGAAATGCAGAACAGTGAACTATTTATACAGTATATTTACTTTTTAATATTCGTGCATGTAGGAACTTTTTTGAACTACTTTCTACCTAAAATGTTAAAAATAGAATTCTTTGATTATTATAATAGTAAGAAAAGTGCAAAATTTTATTCAGCCACGTTGATAGTTTCTAGCAGTATGAAATCATAATTCAGAAGAATAAAAGTACAAAAATAATATTCCTCCAATAAAAAATGACATGAAATGTTTTGTATTATAGAAAATGTAACAGAAGTAACTCAGCCACTTTGTAATTTATAACATTGCAGGAAGGCTGATAAATAAATGCACTATTTTATGAACCTAAGAAACTATTTAGATTCTACTTCAATCTTTGTGAGCTTTGAACGTCAGCTTCCTCATGTATAAAATTAGTTAAGCATCACTTCTGTTAAGAGCAATTATTGTAGCCTGTGCAAAACTATTTCATTTGTCTTTATTTTATTCTAAGTACATACAATACTTAGTCCTGGGGAGGGAGTTGAAAGTGCATTTGAAAAGAAATTTGTTTTGCCTATGACGTTATTTTAATTTTAACATTTCATATATAGCAGATGGAATTGAATCTCCTGGATATTTAAATGTGAATAAAAAAGTAAAGTACTCTTAAAACATGGGAATTAGAAAAGCACCTCTAAAAGCTAATTCTTGGTGAAATTTAACTCTTGACTTCTAAAGTCCTCATTATGTAAGGTAGAAAGGATGCTATATGAATCTGTGCAGTCAACTCCCAGCACATTTCCTATGAAGTTCAGAGAGTAGTGTGCAAATTCTGCAGGTACTTTGTTTAATGATGTTGGACATGATCATGATAATTGAAAAATCACACAGAACCAAGTCACAGGGATCTTCAGAGTTTCTGGTAATGATGGCATGAGGAAGGAGCAGGACTGGAAATCACCTCAGGGGAAGATCCAGAGCAGAGCTCTTATAGGGGTTAGTGCCCAGCTTTTGCTACCAGACTTGATGAGTCCCAGACACTAAAGGAAAGCTTAACATTCTTCAAAGTACAATTCTAAAGTATGGGGCCAGAGTGTGGATTCTACCTAATAATACATAAGGCATAATTAATAGATTTATCAAACTTCCCATGGGTTGAGTAAAACTGGAAGAAGATAATCACCACCTTTCATGCAAACCCAGACTTTGTAGAAAAGAGGTTCTTTGTCTAGTAGTCTGAACAGACAACTGTGAGCAATAAGAATATGTATTCTACGTCTTGCAATTGTGGAGGATGATCTCTGGGTGTATTGGGAGGTTGGACAAGGAGATACTTAAATAACTATATTTAAATGTAATTTAGGTTATATTGTCTGGTGCTGGAAAGTGGTTTACTACAAATATTAAAAGAACAAGCAAATTGCATAACCAAAATGGTTAGAAACAGAATTTCAATTAATTAGATGATGCTGTGAGGAGTTAATCATTTAAGTTCTTTCTATTTCCTTAAGAATTCAAGAAAATATATAACACACAAAAATGTGTGGGTATATGTTACATACACAGAATAATATATACCAAAAAAATCTTCCAATAAAAAAGTTCTGCTTCATTATAGAAAAAGAAGGGAACCACCACAAAACAACACATACAATAAGAATTGAAGAGATCCAGGAAATCTAAGAAACAGGAATGCACAAAATTCTAGAGTCCTTTTGCTATTCTCAGATAAATTATTTGTTTAATACTACAAATGAAAGGAAATTCCAGCTCATATACACTTCAGGTATCAGCTAACAGCCAGACTTCCAGAAGATCTCCAGGACCATTCTCCAGCACTACTTAGCCTCCCTCCCTTATTTGGAATACATATAGCGGTTCTCAGATAAGACATAGGAGTTCTAATTCAATTTGAATGCCAGATTTAAAAAGGATTTTGTTTAAAATAAATAATTACCTTAGTTACACTACATGCATTTTATTCTTAATTTGAAATAGAAATTAAGTAGTTATGCTGTATGTTACTTACTAAATCAGGCAGCCATGCAAAAATAGATATTTTCCTCTTATTTGCTCTTTCTTTAAACTCAATCTACCTTTAATTAATCTTCCCACTATAGTGAAATCACTTTTGTCTTGTTCACCTAATCAATGTCATCTATTTAAAGTGAGTTCTATTACTGATGTTATTTTATGCAAAATCAAACTTACAATTTTCTTCTGCTTATGGTCAACTGAATATAAAGAGATTCATCTTCGTCAGATAATAACTTTTGCCAAAATATTAATTTGAGCTTCAGAGGTGAAACAGGATACTTCAGTTATTAATTACTATGAGAAAATTTTAATGCATCTTTTATTTAATAAATTTACCATAGCCTAGGTATTGTGCTAGGTAATAGGAAAAGACAATTTTTAAAAAGTCAAAATTGCTATGTCTAAAGATTGCTTTTTTAAAATTTGGGTTAAAGATGAAGAGACATAATTTTTACACTAATGCTAAAAGTATAATTTTGCATAAACAGAGGTAGCTAAGTGAAGGAATGTCTACCCAAAGAATGAGTAAGGTTTCCTTTCTGAGATAATGGTATTGCAAAATGATTCAAAATTTATAAAAAGAAAATTGAAAGGGCTCTTCAAGTAGAGTAGGAAGAAAAATGACCTAAATGTGTGAAAATTTTCACTTTGGGATGTGAAAGCTCCATATATGTAGATCAATAATGCACACCACATCAATAAATTAGACCGATTGATCAATCCTGATAAGAATTTTAACAAATTTCTAAAGATATGATGTGTCAGGGACAATCCACTAGGGCCCCCCCCCTCCTGTCCCTCTCTCGGACAGGAGATTTCTTTCTCTCAATAAATATATTCTGCTCATAAAAAATAAGATTCAGTGCCTTTATTTTATGAGTTGACACGTGTTAATAACTCTTGATCAGGAGTTAATGTTATCAGACACTTCATGTGATTACACCAGATAACTCTAGGAGCAACAGAAGCAAGCATCTATGAAAGAGCAAAAGAACCAGAAAAAAATCCCTTTGTCATCAAGCTCTTTCGCTGTGGGAGACCAAAGAAAACAAGGGCATAAACTAAATGAGGATAAATGAGTCTATTTGAGAACTGAAGAGATAATTTAGTTGAGTGAAATCATGTAAGTTCAGTTCATACAGAGTTCATGGAAGATAAATGTTGAAGGAAGAAAGGAGCCTTAGGTAACCTCACTGTTTTGGGGCATCTAAGGTAATATTATTATATAATCAGGTTAGAAAGAGATCCATGTTTAGACACCTGACTCACTTATATAGCTGTAGTAAAAGAGGTGAAGCGTATAGTCATCCTAGACACAAACTAAAGTAATTTAAAACATTCCTGTTTTTTTTTTTGTTCTCCATTATAAATAATCTGCATAATATTTCTGTTTAATAACTCATTGGCATTTATTTAATAAAAACAATTTTGTAAAATCGATCTCTGAATTCAACACAATTTGTACCAAATTCTAAGAGGATTTTTCATAGAACTTGACCAATTGACTCTAAAATTGATACTGAAAATATAAACCAAACCTTAGTTAATATGCTTCTGAATGTAGTGGGAAGAATTGTGATATTCGATAATAACATGTACAAGAATATAATAGTAACTTTAGCTTTCATGCTCAAATAAATAAATAAATAAATAAATAACTGAAGCTAAATAGAGACCTATGAAACATACTCATATACATAAGAAGTGTACAATTTGTACTGAGTAGGAGTTTGAGGTCTATGGGAAAACAAACTATTATAAAGTATTCATACACTTGATCATGAATATCCACACAGAAACCACAACTCATAGCTACCTCATGCACTTTTTAAAAAAACAATATCAGAGGGCAAGCCAGATACCTCAGTGGACTAAATGCCTGCCCAGATAGGTGCAGCTACCTGTGCTCAATCCCCAGTGTGCATTGCCAGCCCTTCCCCCCAGGGCACACTGAGAGAGTGATCGAGACTGAGTATGGTGACCAACACCTGTAATCCCAGCACTTAGGAGGCTGAAAGCAGAAGGATCACTACAAGTCTGATCTGTTTAGTGAGACCCTATATACCTGGTACTAAATATATAACCAAAAGCAATTTCAGATAGAATGAACACTTAAATATTAGTATAAAAGGCTGCAGACATTTTACAAAGCAATAAGTAAGAATAAAACTGAAATCAGCATGGTATTGGCATCAAAATAGACCTGAGGATCAATGGAATAGATTAGAAGACACTGAATCCCCTATGGACACACTCAACCATCTTAT
>NW_004524870.1:1329628-1335057 GCF_000260255.1 Octodon degus | reverse complement strand
ATCAGTCATAATAGTTCACTGTGTCAAAACCAAGAAACTTATATTCATATAATTAGAATTCTCAAAGTAGAAAGGAGTAGGCAACGAATATTTAAAGATTAAAAATTTCCTAATTTAGTTCAACTTATAATACCACATTTCCAAAAAAATGAACCCTTTGAAAAGACATTTAAATAATAGCATACCAAGATGCACAAAAATGAAATTGTCCAAAACTTTTTGTAAAGAAAAAAATCATTAAAGCATACACATAAAAATATTAGCTATGGAACAACAAAATTAAATAGCATCTTATTCCACTTTAGAAAGAAAAATTAACATTTATTTTTAAATTTGTTCTTTTATTTTAATTAGATTTAGGATTAAAAGAGAGATACATAGGTTCAAGCAGTCAATCTGAATCAGAAAACTCTCCTGCTTTACAGCAATGTGATCAAATTTCAGAAGTGAGATCGACACTACTATTAATTCTATACCTACTTAGAAATATATAACATTGTCTCAAAATGTTTCTTTTCTCCTCTTCTCCTTGTCTTCCTCCTCCTCTTCCTCCTTTTCATCTTCTTCCTCCTTTTCTTCCTCCTCCTCCTCCTCCTTCTTCTTCTTATTAATTTTTTTTTGCAGTACTGGGGATTGAACTTGAGACCTTGTACTTGAAAATGTATCTTTTCTTAAATTAATGTATGTTTCTATGAATGTGTGTGAACATGTGTATGTGTATGAATATATGAAGATATCCAATCTTTATGTCCTATATTCCTTGGTGAAGTTATGTCAGTATTGTTATAAATTACATTTATTTGCTGTTTAAATAGGAAGCAAAGGATTTTATCTTAAACACATATATAAACTTACACAAAGACTATTTTAAAATAATTTTGAACAAGTAATGGTGTAAACAAATATTATTGAATTTAGAAATAGTTCTACTAAAGAAATATTATTGAACATTAGTATGCCTTCTTATGCATGCTGGATATACTGCAGTGAAAGAAATCATCGCTTACATAGTTTATTTCTCATGGAAAGATGCAATAATTTATCTTCCTAGTAGTTTTCTTGAAACATGTTCTATAAATGTTTAAAGGAAAACCTTGACATGACATGCCGGGCCTGCCCCTGAGGCATGCAGAGATGGAGACTGAGACTGGGCATAGTGGTGTATCTGTAATCCCACTGCTTGGGAGGCTGAAAACAGGAAGATCACTACAAGTCCAACCTGTGTAGTGAGCTTCTGTAGACCTTGTACTAAATACATGAGAAATGAATAAATAAATAAAGTAAAAACGTAAGCATCCTATATTATAAAAGTTTTGACAAGTAAAATCTTTCCTCATGAATTCAAATTCAAAGCCATATTACTTTTTCCAAATTAATGTAACCTTGATGTTTTCTTTCATGCCTAAAGGAAGGTGAGTTTCTTTAAATAGTTTTATGAATGGAGTTGGAAAATAAATTCATTTTTTATTTTTTTCAAAGAGTGTACAGATTAGAATCAAAACAAAAAATTACAACTGATACAGATTTTTACTTAACATATTAACATGAATTTCACAGTATTTGCTGTAATACATAGTGTTATCTTCCAACCAGTTATTCCTATTACAAGATATATGCATGCAAAATTGGAAGAAGAAAGAAAAAAAAAGAAAGAAATGTATAAGAAATTAAGAAAACAAGGAGAAACAATTTAAAAAGGGAGCTGAAACCAATTAAAGCATTAACTTCTTTCCATAGATGAGCAGAAGAGCACAGTAGAGTTGTGCTAACCACCCTGCCTACATACATAGAAAATCTCTTTCCCCCACTTCCCTCTCCTGACTTTCTCCTCAACTCAGTCTCTTTCTTTAATGTAAATTCAAATAAACAGCTATTTATTAATTGAATAGATCTCAGCATTACACAAAACCATACTAATGAATTTACTAGCACCCAGAATAGTACATATTATGAGAAGTTACTAATGTCAGATTACAGATGATTAAGATGCTAATGAGAAGATGAATGTTCTTGAGGATTCATAAATTCTATAAAATTTTACATTAACACAATCATCAATAAAATTTTACTGAAACAATTATAATTTACATTTAACAATTCATTAGGCACCCAGCATGTTTTCCTGTCCTTCAGGCTGTCTAATTAACAATGCTATATTATCAAAAAGTAGCATAGTGCATGGAAGAATGTACTAATCATTTTTTCTCTCATTGAATATATCATAAATCAAAATGTATTTTTTTAACT
This sequence comes from Octodon degus, assembly GCF_000260255.1. Lineage (NCBI taxonomy): Eukaryota > Metazoa > Chordata > Mammalia > Rodentia > Octodontidae > Octodon > Octodon degus. Next base: position 1,332,810 of record NW_004524870.1, on the reverse strand, counting down.
AATGGGACATGTATCATCTCTAATTTTGGAGTATTTTATACAGGACCAGTTTTGTATGCTCTACTCAACTTGCTAGACAGATAAGCATAAGTGAGATATTTGGAAACACATAAAAACACAGTAAAAGAAGGTTATTACTAGCAGACATGCAAGAGGCACAGCTGATATCTCTGAGGGCCTGCAGTGAGGAGAACTTCAATAGTAAGAGCTACTCACAAGCCATTGAAGCTGTGATGGAGCCAATGAAAAGAAGATGCTACTGCGCCACACTGAGCCACAGTCTCCACCTCTGCTCTCCTTTTCTCTCCCACAACAGTTGTAAGCATGGACCCCGAAGCCATGGTGATAGCAAATAATCCTGTGCTATAAAACCTGATTCCGAGGCCACTCCAATGTATCCATGTGTCACACCAGCCCTGGCACACAGCAAGCAAGCCTGCACCTTGCTCTTTGGAGCTACCGACCACTCATATCCTAGTCACACTCCAGATCCTGGTGCACGTGTGCCTTGCATAGCTGGCACTGCCCTTGCACACAGGGGACAGACCCTCAGCTCAGACACCTGTGCTAGTTCTTTGATGGCTGTCCGTGTTCTCCATCCCTGCTACCCAACCTTTTCGTGTAAATCTCTGCCTTACACAGCAGCACTGTTGTACCACACCACACTTCAATGCTGAATCCAGTGCTAGGATGAATCTTGCTTCCACAGCTCGCATCTGCGGTGAAAAAGCAGACTCTGACTCCAGTGTAAATTTGGAAAGAGTGAGTAAAAGGGCCACATACATGATTGAAATTAGTTTATATTCTATGTGAATTATGAATTTCTTTCAACTTGGAGGATACAACCTGTAGTGTACAACTATTGAACATTTTGTATAAATCTTGAGGAAATCAAAGAAAACAATTAATAGTAGATGTATAAAAGATAAAAAGTCAAAGCAAATGCTAAAAAAGAAAATGGAAAAGAATAACAGTGAGAAGAAAAATGAAAAGAAAATTCCAAAATAGGCAATAATGAACAAATTGCCAAGTGTAAGTACCAATTAAACAATAATTTCCATAAAAACAAATGCATTACATTTGCCAATCAAAAGGCATAGAAGGACTAGATTAATAACAACAAGATAGGGCCAGCCAAATAGCTCAGTGGATTAAAGTGCCTACAAACAGGCGCAGGGGCCGGGATTTGATCCTTGGTACTGCCATGCCAGTCCCACCACTCTGGCACTCTGAGATGGCAATTGAGACTGGGCATGGTGGCACGTGCCTGTAGTCCCAACTCTTGGGCGGCTGTAAACAGGTGGATCACTGAGTTCAGTCTAGTAGTGAGACCCTGAACACCCTGTAAACCCTTCCCTAAAATACATAAACAACAATAACAACAACAACAACGGGATTCAAGGCTATGTTGTTCACACTTTAGATGTTAGATTACTTACTTTGGATGTAAAGATGCACATAATTTGAAAGTTAGGAGGCAAAAGAAATTTCTTCCAAAAGATAACTGAAAGAAAGCAGACTTGATTATATGGAAATCAGAAAAAAATGGATTCTAAGTCTAAATCTGTCTCCAGATACATCTGATAGTGCAAAGGTTACTGTAACAGAATGATGTAACAACTATAACATGTACACCCAACATCAGGGCATATAAATATCTGAAACAGATTCTTAGTGATCAAATCCCCCAAAGATTCATATATTTAAAGTTTTACTATTAGTTTGGAAATTGTAGTGTGAAAGTTTTAAGATGTGAGGCCTAGCAATAGGTCTCAGATTAACTCAACGTGGCCTGTTAGGAGGGATTATGGGCCCCCAGTGATTCCTGACTTCCTGTTTTAAGATGTTGTCATTTCCTGCTACAATGCTTCAATCATTGTGGTGCTCTCAACCATCCACCCTGAAATCTTTATCAGAACCAAAATAATTCTGAGACCTTGCCATTAAACTTCTAGAACTGTGAAATAAATAAATGCCTTCATGAAGTTAACCTACTTCCCATATTTCATTATAGTAATGACAAACTGTAGGAGACTTCAGTATCCTACCTAACATATCGGATAAAACATACAAATTCAGTATCAATGACTAACTGATTTAACTTCTATTAGTACTGACTTTAATAATTTATAGAACAATATTACATCAAAGAGCAGAATACAATGCTGAGGATATAGTTAGGGGCATAAGTGCTTGCCTGGCAAGAGCAAGGTCTTGAGTTTGGTCCCAGTACCACAAAACATAATTTTGACTGAGCTACAACAACAAAACAAATAATGATATATCTGACACAGATGTCTTAGAGTCTGGTCATGGTCATTATGAACATTGATTTTTTTTACCTGACCAAATTCGTTTAGAATTAGAAACAACTAAGCCCAAGGAAACAACTAAGCAATTCTAGATATTGCTATCATAACCCACAAATCAATAGTAACTTGTGGTGGCAAGGCAAATTCCTCCATTACAAAAGAGAATGCTGGACACATTCATAACATTTATGCATGGCTTAAAGGCACTTACTTCAATCTAAGAAATCAGGCCTTGAATTTTAATTATGACATGTCTTGATATCTTCACTAAACAGGGTCAAGTGGCACTTTTAATTTTTAATTCAAAAGGGATTATTTACATATAATAACTTTACCTGTGTAATGGATGGACCATGATTTACTATGGAGTCTTCTCAGTTCCAAATCAATCTTTCAGCAGGAGAGGAAGGATGACTTTAACTAAACTGCTTGTGAATGTCCTACTCCTTTTGTGTCATTGTCCACTCTTGGTCCACCAGCTATTTGTATTAACAGAAACAAGAAATAGCTTAGCGTCTCCTCTGTTTTATAAAAATTGACATAACCAGAAATCAGTCTGATTAGTGAAAGTTGCAAGGCAAGATTGATTGAAGTGGGTGCTGTGTTAAAATTGTCAAAACATCACAATGACTACTTGAAGCAAAGCATAATTTGAGAAAAGCTTACATAGTGAAAGAGAAGTAATCGGCTAATGGAAGCAACCTTCAATCAATAGAATGTAAGCAGTCATCAGTTAATAAAATGGAGTGGTCGTTTAAAGCAAAAAAGAGGGCTGGGGAGATAGCTCAGTGGCTGGGGAGATAGCTCAGTAGAATAAGTGCTTGCCTAGCAAGTGCAAGGTACTGAGTTCAATCCCCAGTACCACAAAAA
>NW_004524870.1:1317869-1322028 GCF_000260255.1 Octodon degus | reverse complement strand
AGCAGGAAGCTCTCCGCACACTCACCGGACCTGGGCTAGGGCTGGGTCTCTTATTAGTATATTTTAGACATACATAATTATTTGGGACCACCAATTAATAATGGCTAGTTTTAACTACTTCCCTTTAGGATAAAGAAGGCTTGGGTTTACTGCTATTACCATTTTGAGGTTTCCTATTGTCTTATTAGGGATGGGCTGTGCTCACCCACCTTCTAAGACTAACAAAAAGACTACCAATATTAAAGATGCTCCAAGGCCAGGTCTTTCTGAGTATCAGACCACTGCCACCCTCAGAGCCATCTGATAATCCACTACCATTTGTCTTGTCTTGCCTCCCCTCCCCTCCCCTCCCCTCCCCTTCCCTTCCCTTCCTTTCCCTTCCCTTCCCTTCCCTTCCTTTCCTTTCCCTTCTCTTCTCCTCCCCTCCCTTCCTGTACCCTCTCCTCTCCTTCTCACACTTTTCTGGTTTTTTTTTTCATTCCATCATGCACCATAACCCTCAGCAAGAGATTGGGGCTTACTGCAGGGGTCTCTGATACCTGGTTGTCCAACATGGCCTGAACCCACAATGTTCTGAACTACCTGGTCAATTTCCTAGGAATGTTTTCAAAACCTTTGGATCTCCCATGACAATTCTGGAGACATCTGTCATGAAGCTACAGTTAGTGATTTTGAATCAAGTAAGAATTTTGCTGCGATTAAGACAAGAGGTAAACTGTTGGTTTAACATCTCTCTTTTTTTCTTTAATCTCTTTTAAAGAAGACAAATCACACAGTTCCAGCCAGCAGTATCACCAAAATATCAAGAAATAATTAAGCACAATCTTTTTCCCCACAGGACTGAGTTTTGTACATATAAATTTGGGACAGGGTAAAAAGAAACAAATAAATACAGAGAGTGCATGACAGAGGAGAAACTGTTTTTCCTGAGAACTTTTCAGTTTGCAGCTTAGTAAAATCTGTTTAAAATTCCTTAAATACTCGTAGCCTCAAAGTTTGAACAGGACAAAGAAAAAAATAAGGAAAAAAAAAAACTCATAGTGTTACTCTCCAGGAGGAGACCCAGAGCCATGGGAGAATTTTGAAGAAACTCATCAGCCAGCAACTCCAGACTGTGTGCAGGTAAAACCTTCTGAGCCTTGCATGTCTATACACTAGACATGTATAGTTGAGTCTGAGGCTTCCCCCACATGCCTTTTGGTTTCTGATGGTGGGGCTTATAGATCAACCATGATTAAAGCTTCCACAAGGCTGTATTCATCCTTAGCTGATTTTTTTCAAGCTCCTCAAGGACAATATATCAAGAAAGTAAAGGAGAAATTTAGAACTACCCATGTTCATGGGCACCTTTTCTCTTGGCTATTAAAAACAGTTCAGATGGATCTAGGTCTAATCTGTGCTTTTCTTATGTGTATTATTGATAACCAGGGATACTTACGTCCAGAGTGGGTTTAGATAGAGTCTAGCCAACCCTGCTGTAGAAGGGACCTTGATAGAGAAACCTAATTTTCTCAAAGACCTTTTGGACTTAGGCCACTTTTTGGACTTAGGCCAAGATTTCCTCTGAACTACTATCTCTCTCCGTCTGTCCCCAGAAATGATAGATCTCTTTCGCAGGATGGAATTCTAGAACTTTGATCAGTTTTTTGGAATGTAATCCTTAAAGACTATAATTTGGACACTTTCATTAGAAATCCACCTTGAGGAAGCTCTTTTTTTATCTTTTCCAACTTGATATGTTAGGATTTACTTGTTATTTCGAGTCATTCTTATATCCTTTTCTACTACTCTGCCTCTGACAAATAACACAGTTTATAATATTTAGTCCAAAGCAAGTTTCTCCTTCAAGGGGCTTAATTTCAAGACCAAGTTTCCAGATTGGTGAATTTTCCCTTCCTGGATCACTTCCAGAGAAAAATGGATCCTCACTTATTTCTGGGCTATATTGTACAAAAGGTGCTTCTAGATTTAATCCTGAAACTTTCAAAAACAGATGTACAATTATATCTTCCTTTTGATCTTTAAGGAGAGTCTTCTCTCCCCTCAAGAATGATGTGTTTTGTTGTTGTTGTTTTATTTTTTATTTTTTTGCACCTGCCAGATTGACTGTCTTTGACTACACAGATGAGGTCATTGAATAGAATTGAAAGTTAAGGAACCTTATGAGTTTAATAACTGTTTTACACTAGAAAAAATATTAAAACGTAGACCCATCCCCAGCTCATAGAGGATTGACTCTCATTGTGATTTCTCCTCAGAACATCTTGCAGGCCGGCCTCTATCCTCAGAGACAAGCTCTTGCTATATCCAAACCTGGCCTGAGAAATCCTTAGAGATGCTTAAAATTACCTTTAGCAATCTGTTCCCTTAGAGGCACCAATTACACATGCTATCAAAACAGCAGTTTTGGCCATCAGCTGTGACTATCTAACAACTATGATTACCAAAGCAACAATGAATAGCCTGGATAGCTGGACATTCCAATCAGATAAACTGTCAGCCTGACCAAATTTATAAACTATCTCTGCTTTAACAAGCATAAAATGTTTTATTCCTTTAAATTCTTATTACAAATATCTCTGTTAATTGACCTAGAAGAAGTTCTGACTACATTCTTTATAGTTAGAAAACTTGCCATAATTGGCAAGAGTTATAAAACTCTAGTTTTATAAACTGTCTTGTGTATATACCTCTGTCCTCATTCCAGCCAGCACACAAGCCTGGCAAGTGTGTGGGACCACCCATCCACCCATCCAGAACCTCCTCCATTAGACAGTAATGGTGTGGAACCCTGAAGCTGAATTTCCTGCAGAGGTTAGGAGCAAGCCCCTCACAGCTGATCCAGGAGCAGAACATCTTGATGGCCTCTAAAAAAATTTTATAAAAACCATCTATAACAATCCAACTGCAAATATAATTCTAAATGGGGAAAAAACTGAAATCTTTTACTCTTAGAACAGGTACAAGACAAGGATGTCCTTTAACACCATTCCTATTCAATATAATTCTGCAATCATTAGCTAGGGCCATTAGACAAGAAAGAGAAATGAAAGGCATAAGGATAGATAAAGAAGAAAGAAAACTATGATTATTTTCAAATTACATGATACTCAATCTCCAAGAAGAAGCTCCTAGAATTAATAAAGAAATATACTAGCATTTCAGGTTACAAAGTCAATACCCAAATGTCAATGACATTCCTCTACATAGATAACAAACACACTGAGAAAGGATATGGAGAAACAATACCCTTTACAATAGAACCATGAAAAATGAAATATGTGGGAATTAATCTAACTAAAGAAGTAAAAGATCTATTCAACAAAAGTTACAGAACTCTGAAAAAAGAGATTGAAGAGGTTGTCAGAAATAGAAAGATATTCCTTGCTCCTGGATGGAAGAAATAACATTGTGATAATGGCCGTACTTCCAAAATTGTTATACATATTTGATGCAGTTCCTATCAATATACCACCAGAATAACCCACAGATCTAGAGAAATCATTCCTAAAATTTATTGAGAACCAGAAGATACCTACATTAGCAGAGGCAATCCTGGGCAACAAAGGCAAGGCAGGAGGCATTACAATTCCTGAGTTGAAATTATACTATGCAGCTACTGTGATAAAGTCAGCATGGTATTGGTAGAAAAATAGACCTGAGTATCAATGGAACAGAGTATAATATATAGATCCAACTGCAAATACAGTCAGCCCTATTATGTTTTACAATGGACCAATCATGTTAACTGCAAGCAAGATAGCCTCTTTACAAATGGTGCTGGAAAAACTGGCTCTCTACATACTGAAAACTAAAACTAGACCTGGGTCTATCGACATGCACTAGAGTAAATAAAAAATGGGTTAAAGATATAAACATTAAAACTGAAACTATAAATCTACTGAAAGAGAAAGTAGGTGGAAATCTTGAAGACATAGGGTTTGACAAATATTTCATGAACAAAAATCAAACTGCATAGGATAGTTGAAAGAATTAACAACTGGGACATCCTATTATTTAGAAGTTTCTGCACGTCAAAAAAAAATTACCAACAATGGACAATGGAATGCCCTTCTCTGACAAAACAACCAAAAAAGGGGGATACAAATGAACGAACATTTTGTATCTGTATAATCAAAATAGTTAAGATAGATACATA
>NW_004524870.1:1313909-1317769 GCF_000260255.1 Octodon degus | reverse complement strand
TACCACAAAAAAAAAAAAAAAAAAAAAAAAAAAAAGTGAACTATGGGGCCAGGGAGATGGCTCAGTAGGATAAGCGCTTGACTGGCAAACACAAGGATCTGAGTTCAATCCCCAGTTCCGCAAAAAAAAAGAGGGCTGATGAGATAGATCAGCGTACTAAGTGCTTGCTTTGCCAAGCACAGGGACCAGAGTTCAATCCCGGGAACTGTATGCAGCACTACCCTTGCCCCCAGGGGACACTGAACTGGGGAAATGATTCTGGGCATGGTGACAGTCACCTGTAATCCCAGCGCTGGGGAGGCTGAAAACAGAAGGATCACTACGAATCCGAGCTGCATAGTCAGACCCTGTACAACATACATAAGTGTAAACAAAAAACTATAAAAGAAGAGCAAAAAAAGATTTTAATGTATTCTTTTTAGTTTTTAATTAATTGAGTGAAAGAGGAGAAAACTTTCAAGGAAACATAGTTGCAGATATAGTTCTTGATCTATGTCTTGGGAAATACAGCCCATATCATGGTGTCATCATTTTGGGGAACTTGTGAGTACATTCTGAAAATCCTCAGTTTTGTTCACCTAGGAAGATGAACTTATAATTGTCCTAGTTATGGCTATCTAGGCCTCAATTATGTTAATATTGTGAATCTATGAGGGATTTCCTTTTACTTTATGATGTGCATGTAGTTAGTAATATTCTATAAGGTTTATTCACACTAGATCCAGTATACATTTCCTTGTAAAAGTCTTGATGTATACATGACCTCTTGCTCAAAAACAATGGCAGGACTTGATGGTTGATAAAGATCATAGCTTTAAAAAATATCTGTAATTTGCTCTACTCCAAATTTAATAGTTCTCCTATGTATCCAGTCATAATATGAGACCTTTCACTGTGCCCATAATGCTTGATTAATTCAATAATAAAAAGCTTTAAAGATTCAAATAAATATAAAATAACAAAAACATTTCAAGCAGCATTAATCTATGTGTCCTGTTTGGAGTATTCTACACTTTTATAAAGGAACAGGCCAATGTTTCTAGCAATTAAATTTCAATTTCCTGATGGACTTTCTTTATAGAATTATTATACTAATTCTAATAATTATTCTTATTCCTAACATTTTATTTTCCATTTATCCAAACAGTTGATGAAGGTGAGAAGTATGTAATATAATAAATAGCTCATAATATTTGTGGGCAAGTGACTTTTTCCTGCTGGAAAGGAAGGCCCTTTGTGTACTTCAATCCATAAAGAAATGGTGAAAGGAGAGATATCCTCAATTATTAGTTTTATTACTATAGTTGTGGCTTAAACACATCTATTTGAGAAAGAATCAGTCCATCTACTAATTATAAAAACAAGAACCAAGAAATGAGAATAACCTAAAACCACGAAGTAAAACTATAAAATCCATTCTGAGTATAGCAAAGAGTGTTTTGGTCTTAGAGAATTTTCTGGGGTGAGCATATTATCACCAGAAATTTGGTAAGATTTATAAGTAGTATACTGGGAAAAATTCATCCATTGATTTTCTAGGTTCCATGGAAAAGTTAATTTTAATTTGGCTCCATCATTGCACTATTCCATTCTATGGGATATACGTGTAACAAAAAATGGTCAAGAGATGGAGTCAGTTTAGTAAAGTATTTTGGACTAATTGGTGCTATTGTCCCACTATTGTCTGGCACTGGTTTTTATATAGTTGTGAGTAATCTGCATGATATTACTGAGGTCAGTCTGAAATAAAGGTAGGATTTCAGCTAGGCAGGGAACATCTGCTGGTCCCATATGTGCAGACTGGCAGACCCTTGTTGCCCAGAGTTACAATAGCCTTCCTGAAGACAGTCTAAAAAAAAGAGTACTATCTTTGAGAGATGGATCACCAGTGACAGCATAGCAATTATATATTCATTGATAAAGTGTGCCCTAGAAGAATTCATAAGACTTCTACATAGTGCCAGTGCAGCAGACTCCAAAGTAGATCTAGAGTCTTAAAACAATGGCAATTCGCCTTCTGCCAGAGTGCAGACTATGTAGGAGCCTAATGTGAAGGTACTGGGTTTTTTAATTATGGTGGCAGCTGTGGCTATTGCATAAAGCATGGGATATGCCTGATGCCACTAGAGACTAAATGCTTTGAGAAATATTCTACAGATCGGAACCCAACAGTGAACAATTACTCTAGAATACTGGCTAATTATTTAACAATATGGGTAAAAGCATTGGCTAGAATTGTTGGGTAAATTGTGAGCTGGGCCTATTAATCATGATAATTTAAATGCTTCAAAAGAAGCCATTGTCTATGTGGGCAGAAAAGTTTCTGAGTCACTATCTGAGACCATAAAAGGGCTTGGCTAGATTACTGGCAGCAATAATGAGCTGCCTCTAAAAATGTTTGCAATTGCTTTTGTTTCTTGGAAGAAAAATGAACACAATTGACTCAGCTTTTGGGGGAAAGTTTTTTCACTGCCACGAGATCTTTCATGGCTTAAATGGGCAATAAGAATCGGTCCTTGTTGAAATACACAATGAGAAGTCCTTTGACCTTGCTCAGTCAGTACTTTTTGAATGATGAGGGACAGTATAAGATCACTGTATACAGTTTGGTTCCAAATTAAGAGGTCACAAGCATAGTATACAAAAATTCAGCTTTAGTAAGAGCCACAGAACATCTTTGAGGATTTACAAAGTATTAATAAAAACACTTCACATACTTTGAGGTTTATGAATATTTGTTCATTATTGTCTTTTAATTATAAATGCTGAAAGAAATTGTGACTTGGTGCCATGATGTTGAAATTAATGCTGAGCAAAGATCAACTACCGTAAACCAGGGTGCAGCATTAGACTGAGGCTGGACTAGAAGCCATGAGGCAGTAAGGGGTCAACAAGGAATTTGTGCCTCTGCGATCTTACGTAAATCCATAGGTTTGATTTCTACCTCAACTGATTTTTCCATAGTTAAGAGATAAAGATAAATTCTCCTTATTGTAACATGAAGTCAACTCCTGATTCAAATACTGAACAGGAGTCACTGGGATACAAGTAGGATAAATTTGTTCTTTTATTTTTTTTTTTTAAGGAAATTGAATGGCTTCTCCACTTTAGCAGTAGTGTAACCTTGTTAGCATGTGAGACCCAAAGTCTAACGGAAGCACCTTTTAACATTGTATTCTCTTCATGGCAATTTGATTTAAATGATTCCTGATTAGGGGTAGAAGAAAAGTGAAGGCTTGATTTGAGGTCAAGAAAGTAACGATACCCTTTCCATTACTTTCTATGGATGCATTCAATTTTACATAATGCATCTCTTATCAGAAATGTTTGCTACTGAAACACAGTTCTGAAAGTTCGGTGGGCATTATGAGAATTGAAGAATATTGGGGTACCCTTGAATATGGGCAGCAAAATAGCCTGCCAGAGATTTCAACAGCTTGAATGCAGTTGGAGAGGACAGGTGAAGATAAAGCCTTTGAAAGGATGAGAGAGAAAATGAATCATAAAATTAATTTCTGAATCAGTATTTTAACATTAAAGGTACTTTCTAGGGTGAGGCTAAGTAAGTAGCTAACTCATCAAGAATTGGGAAAAATGCTCAGCAAAAGAGGAAAACATACCAACTGGGGCTGCCAAGGTACAGAGCAATGGTCATTTAAATTTTCTTTTTCCTAAGTTAGGGCAGTACTCTTCCATTGCCCTACATTTTTGTGGAACCTGCAAGTGTCTTGAGAGGAGGAGGTTGGCTTTCAGGCTGGTAGAAATGATAAATGCTATTTGAATTACTCCAGATCACATGTTTGCTTTTAAAAAGATAAAATTTATTAAGTGAAGTCTGCTTGTTTTAGCTCGTTGCTTTA
>NW_004524870.1:1302966-1304277 GCF_000260255.1 Octodon degus | reverse complement strand
TTTTTGGTGTGGAACTGGGGATTGAACTCAGGCCCTTGCACTTGCTAGGGAAGCGTTTATTCTACTGAGCCCTCTTGCTGGCCCACTTGCAGGCTCTTTAATGCACTGAGCTATTTGGCCATACCTCCTTTCCTTATTTACAAAAGCTTGTTTTCCCCATTTTCTTTTTCCTGTTCCTTTTTTTTTCTTTTTGCCTTCTTCCTATACCCCTTCTCCAAATACTCTTCTACTTCCCATTTGAACGTTTCTTTCCTATGTCCCACTATCCATTATACATTTTAATCTTTATTTACCCCTCAGATTCTCACACAGAGAAACAATGTGTGAATTAAACATACATGTCTGGTTTACTTTACTTAAGAATATGGACTTTTCATTTATATTCTTTCCTCTTTCCTTTCTTCCAATTCAACTTACATATGAACAATTTCTTCTTATTTCACAATAGAAATACCAATGTGCCAATAAGTATCAAAGTGTATGAAAATATTGTGAAATACAAGTTACTTTTAAAGAATTAAGCAGTATTCCTCATGGCACCATGAAGGGATTTACCCATACATCTAACCTTATTCATTTGTATTTGTTACTTTATATCAGGAAGATAACTTGAATTAAGCAGAAATTAAAAAAAAATGTCTATGCTAGGGCCTCAAGATAGAGCAGAGTGCCTTTAGAATATATTAAGCAGCACACAAAAATGTTAAGATGATCTTCTTCCTTTTGAGTAAATAATTCTACATTGGCCCTATTAACCTTCAATGGTAGGACTTGTAAGGCAGGTGCTCTTAGGACCTCAATGTTGACTTGCAAATTTGTTATCACTTGTAGAAAAGGCTGCAGTGGAGTCTGGCCATCTATTTTTCATTGGAGCAAAACTTTTTCTAGAGTATATATAGCTTATGGCAAAACTGTACTAGTCATGAGTAGATGGGATACATCTTAAAACCAGCCAAGATCTCTATGAGAAGCACAACTTACCAAATGTTACATAACAGAATTATCATGGATTTAGATTCAAAATTTCATGTGAAATTTATCTTTGCTTCTTAACATTATGTACCTTATGAAACCATACCTTTAAACATAGCCATATATCCTAATAGCCTTATCAATAGTTTCTGATGCATACCTCTATTTTTGATTTATGTACATAGCTTTGAACTCATTTGAAGAGAAAATATGGCTAATTCATTATGTTCCAAATTTTAAATAAAATAATGCACATATTTATGTAATACATGAGTCTTTAAAACCTAAAATCACAATACTAAAGAGAAAATGACATATTCAAAGCAGCTCCTGGGTCAT
>NW_004524870.1:1301028-1302836 GCF_000260255.1 Octodon degus | reverse complement strand
TAAAAGGAAGAAATCAGACAAATGGTATGAACTGCATGTTCTCCTGTGGGGAGTAAGAATACATGCAGGCAGCTTCCATGGCTAAGTCCAGTGGGGCAGGAAAGGAAAAATCATTCCCACAGAACCACACTGATGGTGGAAAAGATCAAATAATGGTCATCAATTCACAAATTCAGCTACACTCTACATTCTATTTTACAAATATTTACTTTGATCACTTCCACTCATAATTCATTCTCTTTCTAGGCACTTTCAAAGTCTTAGCCAATGGACTCCTGGGACTCAGGTCCTTTCAATCTTGGTAACGTATGTATCTCACATTAAAGAGTTGAACGGTGACATAAAAGTACAGTTATTCCAATTTAAGAAGAAATATATTCATTGTTTCTTGTAAACTTGGAAATTCTATTAGGTGATTAAAATGATTCACTCCCTTGGGGTAGGAATGCTTCAAGAAATATGGATGCCATAATTGCCATATCAATATTTTCTGATGGATGTTTGTCTTGGATTTATGTGCATAACTCTGAATTTTACCATATCTCTGTGAGAAACCATGAGTTGTTTTATCCTGAGCCATTTTGTGGACTCACAGGTGTTCTCTAGAGCTACAGTAATCCAAATTCAAGCCATTACACAGTGTCTCGTGATCACATTATTGACCACTGAACTTTTGCTTCCTTTCTATACAGTCCCATAGCTTTATTTTTAAATTAACAAATCTTTTTCTCTCCTTTTTCTTTTTTTGCAGTCCTGGGGACTGAACTCATGCATTTGCCATGAAAGCACTTATTCTACTGAGCTATCTCCCCAGCCCAAATTAACAAATCTTTGAGAATTTTGTTGTTGTTGATTTGGAAGGAGAAATGAAGTTTTCCACTGTAAAAATCAGACCAATTCTCAGTTTTTTGAGATTTTTTTGTTTTGTTTTTGTTTTGGTGGAACCAGGGATTGAACTCAGACCCTTGCACTTGCCAGGCAAGTGTTTATTCTACTGAGCTATTTCCCCAGCCCATTTTCAGAAATTATTTTTGTTTTTTGAGCTTTTATTTCTAATTAAAAACCAGCCAAATGTTTTGTAAATTAATCTATTACTTATGCAACTATATCTAATGCAACTAGTTAGAGCTCTTTGTAATAATATTTTAAAAGGCAAAACTGTATTTCCAAGGCAACAAGTTCATTAGATATGCATTTTCACTTTGAAGTTATTACAATGTTAGCATGCTTTACAAATATTCACTTCAATGGTCAGTCAAAATCATTTTTTCTAACAAAATCACATTTTCTAACATACTATCATCTTTGCAGCATACATTTTTGGTATTTAACTATTCCCAAAGCAATAGTTATCCAAAATATCAGGGGCTTCACATCAATTTCCTTGGTTATTTTTATTTAAGTGGATCCCCTGGGCTCCATTTGTCTTTGAACTAAGGCTTCATAAACCGGTACTTTCCAGAATATGATATTCTTAGGTGGAACTAGGAACTAGTATCTTGGAGAAAAACAGCCCAACTATGTTTAATGTTTCTGCTGGGACATGTTATACAATCATGCCTGAAAACACTTAGCCAAGGCAATTTTCATGACCAAATCCAAAGTCAAGGAAAGAAGGAATCATGAAGTGTGTCATCTATCCAATAGCATAGAACTAAGCAGTGGAATTAATTGTTATTCATTTATTTACTTGGTACAGGTTCTGACTACACAGCTCAGACTCATAGTGATCCTCCTGTCTCAGCCTCCCCAGAGCTGGAATTACAGATGTGTGCCACCATGCCCAGTTTCAGTGATTGGCACGGCGT
>NW_004524870.1:1296421-1300308 GCF_000260255.1 Octodon degus | reverse complement strand
AAAAAAAAACTCTTTGTTTTGTAAGTGTATCAAACTATAAATATACAGATTACAAAAAGTAACACTAGCGCTTTTCATTAAAAATAGCATTCTTTAGATTGTAATATTTGGCGAAAACACAATCAAAAGAATATAGTAATAACTTTATGGTTTTACATAAGAAATTGTCACCTCTTTCCTTAAATGCATCCATAATCTTCAAGCTATATTTGTGGCTGAGTGATAGGCCAAATGCTGTTACTCTGACCTTAAACCTTTGTATTTTTAGAAAAAAATGAAACGACCAACACTTGCATTTTTACATCTGTGATACGAACCAATAACTCCATGAAATTGGATGAGCACTAACCCTCTGTAAAAAATGATTACTCACATTTTCTAAGATGAAAATAATAAAATATGAAAATATTTTTAAAAGATTTCCTTTTTTAAGCTGTAGATTAAATTTCTTTCAAAAAATGCCAAAAATGACAGTTTCCACAACAAATGAAAAACAACTAAGCTGCATTATTTATTTTGTACTTAAAGAGAGTGCTGAGATGTATTCCAGTTTCCTTAAAAACAATTCTCTCACTAGAATCTTATCCCAATTCCTTTCATTTCTAAATGCAAGGAGAATGATGTACAGATGCTGAGAGTGCCAGGAGTGATGCCAGTTACAGGGGAATAAGACTCACGGGCTAATTTTGAAATGCACTCACAGAAATCAGTGCATTCTAAGGATTGGTGAAGTCCAAATCAAACCTGATTTGTCTGAAGCAATATGTTCCCTTGCTGGAGTCATCAAACATATTATAACATTACATAATTTTTAAAAGGAATATTTTAGGAAAAATATTCTGGAGCTTCAGTAGTAAGCATATGCTCAGAAAACGTTCTCTAAAGCTTTTCAACCTCACCTACTAATACATGTAAAAATGTTTTTAATTTAGATTTTTGCTGTCATCCAGAATATTAATGAATGCTACTATAACCCATGTTTACTAAGTTAATTTTATGCTAATAAATATGACAAATGTTTACTGAAACTTAATGGAACCTATGTCCACCTATAAAATCTTAGCTCATTTGATTTTAACAGTAGCAGACAATGATAATAAAAAAGAAAGGTACTGTGGCATTACAGTGATTTAGAAAGCTTAATTTTTAGAATTTATATCGCTAGGCCTGCTTCCTGTCAATGGCAGTGGGTGAGCTGGGGCCCAAGGTGGGCTGTGCCTGTGCCCTGTGTGTTCTTGGAACACTTGCTGTGACTTCCCTCTGGCTGGATCCTGGCTTTGAAGGAAGGGGAACTGCTCCCACACCCCACCTTGGTGCCCTATGACAGTGGTAGCTTTGGAGCTGGAAATTGGACCTGCTGGTGACAAAGGCCTTACCTGCCCTGAAAGCGGAGAAAGCCCAGGCTTGGGAAGGGCAGAAGGGCGGGCAGGCATTGGGTGGCTGCCCCAGAAAGAAAGGTAAAATATTGGTCCACATTAGCCTAACTGGAAATTCCCACTGCCCTATTGGAAGATTTACTGGCTGTTTTAGAAGACCTCTGCATATGATATGAAAAATTTGCTTTCAACATTTCCCCCAGGCTTTTGGAAGAAAACTTGCTGTATGTGGACAACATAGATGTTAAGAGGTTGCCAGCATATGATAAGGTGGTTAGAAACATTACGTCTTCAAAAAGTCTTTAAAAAAAATAACAGAAAAGAAACATCTTCTGGAAGTGACTTTTTGAAATGGAATTTTTTAAACCGTTTGGCGAAGCAACACTAGGAGTGGTAACTTGTCCACATTCATTCTGGGGGTAAGAGGACATGGAGAAGAAAACAACAGAAGGTCCAGTGCCAGACTGCTTATACATAGAATGTGGTCCTATTGTTCTGCATGTGCTTTTTATGCTATCTATCTATCTATCTATCTATCTATCTATCTATCTATCTATCTATATCTCACAGTGCTAAGTACTGTCCTGAACTATCTGGTCCTTTGAAATTTTCTCAAATGCCTTGATACATGCTAAAGAGTAGAAATGGTGAAATAATGAATTTCAAAAATTTCTTCTTTTTAGAGCTCCCCTGAAATGTTACCTTTTGGTGGTGAGGATAAGCAAACCCCTCTTGAGCAGTACACATTGAAGAGCCACTTGTTCTTGGAAGAGAAGGAAATGGAGAGCTCTGTGCTAGTGTGCTTGCTGCAAGGCAAGGTATCATCCTCCCTGAGGTCTGTGGGCTCTGGTTCACTTTTCTGTGGATGGAGGGTGTGTAAAGGACAAATAAGAACTTTCATAGCAGCTGGTCTTCCCAGATGTTAAAAAGGTTGCCAGTTCTGACAAAAGTAGTTAGTAAACTGATAAACTTGTAATGAAATCCCTGGGACAGATTGTCTTCAGAAAGTGTGAGCATGTTAGCCCACTGGTTTAGTGGAGAATGTTGAGAGCAGTTGAAGCTTGAAATTGATCGCCTGTGCGAGGGCAGGGCAGTGGGTCAGTGCCTACAGCAGCCAAGCAACCTCAGTCCTGAGAAAAGCATCCTGCCCGGTCAGTGTCAGATACTTGTGAATAAGCCACTTTGTGTTACATGATATCAACTTTACAAAGGTATAAATAAATGCCCTTGGGCTGGAGAGATAGCTCAGCAGACTAAGCACCTGCTAGGGAAGCTCAGGGACTGGGTTCCATCCTCAGCACCACATGCTATGCCAGCCCCACCCTTGGACGGACTGAGCTAGCACTGAGACTGGGTATGGTGGTGAATGCCTGTAATCTCAGTGCTGGGGAGGCTGAAAATAGGAGGATCACTATGAGTGCGACCTGCATAGTGAGACTCTGCACCAAATACATACATACACACACACACACACATACATACATACTTACTTACATACATGCATAAATGCCCTTGCTATTTTGTAAGGGGTGTTTTGCCAAAGAGGCGTGGGCCACCACCTGACCTCTAATCTCTCTTATCTTTATTCTATAAACTCTCTAGCTGTTTTCTTCTGGGAACCACTGAGAGACCAATGAGTCACAACAGGAGAAAAGAAGGATTCTAGATTCATATTTTTAAGACTTTCAGCTATTGTTACATGTGTGTAGTTTAATCAATACTGCTGTGTATAAATAAAGGAAAAATTGAGGCCTCACTTGAAACATCTAGACCTATCTAGATGTTTAGAAGTGTGCAACATATATTAAATGTAGAGATATTAAATATAACTTTGTAAATATCTTTTGGCTAAAGTTAATATAAAATATTATCTTTTGGGAATGAAATGATTGAGCTGCCTCTTGAGCAATATGGTACTATCTGTACTGCCTGTGGCTTGGAGGAGGTAGGAGGGAAGCAATTGCAAAAGGGATTAAGTTAGTAAATTTTGACTTGGACATTTTTAGACATTTTTTGTGTTTTTTATGGGTTTTTCTTCTGTTTATATAGTGTATAGAATAGCAAATAAATCTAAGTTTTGTAATATATATTCCATAAATGTAGGAGTTTGCCAAATACGATAAAGTAGCAAAGTTAGCACATTTTGTATGCTTTGTGTTTAAATACACAGAAAAGCTTGTGTGCTGTAAAGTAATTTGGGATTCAGCCATCTCTAACATTGCCCGTGCCTGTAACTGGTCATTGGGTTGAAACAAAGAGAATGAAATGAGGCCAAAATGGTCATAGTTAAAATAAACCTCAGAGTGCAACTATTGTTATATGTATAATTTTATTTATCAGTGCTGTATGGTAGCAGATAAGTTCTTAGATGAAAAAATCTAGTTCTAGATATATAAAAGTGCTGGAAATATTTAAAGTAGAAGCAATAGCACAAGACTTCATAGGTTTTATAAACTTCTTTTATCCTTGTTTTTCTTTCTTTTTTCTGATATTATTTATAATTTTTTTCAT
>NW_004524870.1:1294881-1295804 GCF_000260255.1 Octodon degus | reverse complement strand
TGAATTTTATATTTAGCAAACATATCTTTGAAAAATAAAAGTAAAATATTTTCCAGTTATACAAATTTGAAATATTATAATACCTCCAGATGTAGCATATAGGAATAACAGAGCACAGTCCAGAAGGCAAGAGAAGTTGCTGTGTGGTCCTGGATAAAGACTAAAGAGATCTAAAAATGATAGTTATGCAGGAATATGTAAAATATATTAGATGAACCCTTTAGAAGGTCATTGAAGATTTCTACAAAACAATATCAATCTTATGTTGGGTTATATACACATTTTTTCAGATTTTATAAACTGATAGAGAAAGCTATCATTGCAAAGAATATGTTCAAACCACCTCTGGAAAAAAGGAAAAGAATTTATATACTCTATTCAAAAATAGCTGAAAAGTAAATGACCAATGCTACTAGTTAAAAGTAAATAATATTACCCTTAGGCTCACAGCAAATTTCAAAACTAAATTCTAAGGCAATATATTTTTCATATAGAATTGTTTATGATCTAAATTAAAATTCAAACAAATTCATACAGAACTAAACACTTTCCATTTTAATTACAAAAATTAAATAAATACAACTTATTTGTGATGGTATAAATGCTTAACTGACAAGAATGCTTCTCGAAGATCAAACCATACAATTAAGTTCTATCGCAAAATGTTTGCATAATGACATCTTGGAGATATTTTCTCTATCACATATGAATACAAAAGTATTACTCTAAAATAAAAAAAGTATTAATCTAGATTAAGGCCAGTGTTGCAAGAGAGCCTGAGGGATCAGTCATTTGTATGAAGAACAGTTTGAAGGCTCTTTTAGAATTTTTCTTCTCTGGGTAAATTTCTTGTTTTAAAGTTTTCCTTCACCTAGTGATGTAGTGAGCTTGAATATTCTTTTACTTAAGGGATACAAGGATAG
>NW_004524870.1:1292616-1294091 GCF_000260255.1 Octodon degus | reverse complement strand
CTAATAACTTGTTTTGAAACTGTCTCATTGCTATTTCTTTCTGAATAAAATAAATAAAAAATATCCTTTTACTTGGTGAAATATTTCTTCATAAGCTATAATACCAAAAATCCACTCAGTGTTGAGATAAACAAATTAAACATTTTCCTATAATTGATCTAATATTGATCATAAGCACCACTCAGCTGAAAAATTCATGAAAATTAAATCTAACCCAAATTCATTTAACTCAGTCTAACAGAAATTTTAGTATTTTCTAATGAAAAGTTTGGGCAACTTGAACAATTGTATGAAATTTTATGTTTAAAATTTTTTAACTGTGTGTTTATTTTCACAATGGCCTTTGGATGTGTGGTACTCTTAAAACTTCATCATGCAGTGAATTAAGACCTCACTGGATAAGAAGATTTACTAATCTCCTCAGAGTGTATGCTATGGTCTGCTTTATAGACTAGTGACTAATCTAAGCTGGTCTTCTAAGGTTTGGGGGTACAATAAATAAAGTAATGACTGAGAACTGGATTTTCTAATTATATTCATTAATCTCCATCTATTCATTCTCATTCATTTTGGCTTCATTATTTTAACCCAAGATCTTGATCATTACCATTAAAGTTCAATTTTACAGGAGGTCAAATTTTGATTTATAGAGCTGGGATGGACCCCAGTAGCACAGTGCTCATCAAGCTTTGGTTTTGTTATCCCTGACTATAGTACACACACACACACACACACACACACACACACACACACACAGCATGCACACTGTTCTTGTACTCAATGGATAAACACGTACTCACTATGTGTTAATAATGAGGCAAGAGGATCACAGTTAGAGCCCACATTTGACAATCTAATGACAGTGAAACCTGGTCTAAAAATTAAATTACAAAAAGAGATATGGATATTAGTCAGCGCAAGGCCCTGAGTTCAATTACCAGTACCAAAATAAATGTCTTTGCCTTGAAAAACTGAAGGAAATATCAGGATGGTAAAGCTTATTGAAAGGTTTTAATTATGACATAAATGTATATAGATGTTCATGTGATAAATAGAATGCTGAAATAAGTTTTCTAGTAGATGAAACTATCTCACTTCTCTCTGGACAATGAAAGCAATTTATTTGATTCCATTTTCTAGTGAAGAGTAATCTACAATTAAGTACAGATGCTAATAAGGGGTAGATAATGTAATAAAGTGTACATGTTGAGAGCAATATAAAGTATGAGAGCATTTAAAAATTATTTCCAGGCTTCAGATTATTTCTTTTAATTTTCTCAGTCCTTCTGAGGA
The DNA here is from genome assembly GCF_000260255.1 of Octodon degus. Taxonomy (NCBI): domain Eukaryota; kingdom Metazoa; phylum Chordata; class Mammalia; order Rodentia; family Octodontidae; genus Octodon; species Octodon degus. The sequence goes on along the minus strand of NW_004524870.1, from coordinate 1,292,798 downwards.
TGTTTGGATCCACTTACTGGGATCACACCTAAATTTCCTGGTCCTTATCATTTTCTGTGATGGACATGGAAATCAGAAAACATACAAGAGGCTTTCTCCTGAATTGGTCTGGCAGCCCCTGCCATGGCTGCTGCAATTCTCTGGCCTGTAACATGTTACAAATGTCAATTAGCAGTGTTTCT
>NW_004524870.1:1280329-1283091 GCF_000260255.1 Octodon degus | reverse complement strand
TGTTCTGGGTAGGTATCCTCCATATGTTTCTGCATTTGATTCTTTACTGCAGATGTTATTAATTCAGGGATTTCTTTTTTCATTTCCAATCTGAGTTCCTCTATACCTTTCTGTAGCTGTTTCTCTATTTCAGAAGCTGTTGATTCAGTGCTTTCAGCTTTGTGATTCCTAATTTATTCTGTGTTAGTGTCCTCTGCACCTATTATGGGAGGGCTTTGTTCTGAGATTGCATTTTGCTCCTTCTTGTTGTCATTTTGTGTAACACTGTCTTATGACCTTTCTTAGATCTTTGTTGTAGTTATAGCTTTAGCACCTACTGAAGTTCTGGTGTAGATCTACAATGTTTGGATTTATCCTGCTGTACCTGGCTTGGTTCTGGCTGCTGTACTCAGTTCCTTCCTGTTGCTGCCCTTGGGGGTGAACCTGTTGTTCCCCTCTGGCAAGATGTTCTGCTCCTGGACTAGCTGTGTAGTTCTGTCCCCTACACTTTCTGCAGGGATTGCAGCTGAAGGGTTTCTACGCAGGCCTATATGCCAGGCCTGAGCTGAATCTGGAGGGGACAAGGTGGAGTAGGGGTAGAGGCAGCTCTCACACACACTCACTGGGCCTGGACTAGGACTGGATCTGGGGTTTCCCAGAACGGGACAGAAATTCCTACTCTGTGGGCAGGGTGTGGGTGTTACTATGGAGTGATGGGGGGTGTCCCAAGAGGGTGAAAGAGGGTGTAACCCACACTGCACCTGGTCTGGGACCAGTAAGTCCCACTGGCACATGGTAGCTGGAAGCTCTTCCACACACTCACCGGGCCTGGGTTAGTACTGTGCCTGGGGGTTCCTGGAACGAGGCAGACATTCCTTCTCGGCTGTTGGGGTGGGGGAGGTGCTGTGAGTGGTGGGAGGCATTCCCAAGGGGGTGAAAGAGGGTCTTACCCACGCTGCGCCTCGCTGGGACCACTGGGTCCTGCAGGCGCAGGGCAGCTGGAAGCTCTTCCACACACTCACCAGGCCTGGGCTAGGACTGGGTCTGGAGCTTCCTGGAATGCAGCAGAAATTCCTACTCCATGGGCGAGGTTGGGGAGGTGCTGCGGAGCTGTGGGGGGCATCCCAAGGGGGTGGAAGAGGGTGTCACCCATGCTACACCTGGGCTGGAACCAGTAGGTCCCGCCAGTACAGGGTACCCAGAAACTCTCCCACACACTCACCGGGTCTGGCCTAGGAATCTATTTGCCAGGATTTTATTGAGGATTTTTGTATCTGTGTTCATGAGGGAGATTGGCCAGTAGTTTTCTTTTTTAGTTGTGTCTTTCCCAGATTTTTGAATCAGAAAAATTCTTGCCTCCAGGCATGATTTTGGGAGAACTCTTCCTTTTCAATTTCACTGAAGAGTTTGAGGAATGTAGGGATTATATCTTTTGTAAATTTCTTGTATAATTCAGCCATGAATCCATCAGGACATAGATTTTTCTTTGTTGGCAGGGTTTTTATTATATTTTGTATTTCATTGGCTATTATTGGGTTATTGAGAGTTTTAATATCTTCTTGATTCAGTTTTGGTAATTTGAACCTTTCTAGGAATCTGTCCATTTCATCTGTGTCTTCCATTCTTTGAACATAAAGATTCTTAAAACAGCTATTGATAATTTTCTGAATTTCCAGTGGGTCTGTGGTAATCACGCCTTTTTCATTCCTTATTGTTTGTAATTGAATTTTTTCTTTCCTCTTTTTGATGAGGTTAGCTAGGGGCTTATCAATTGTATTTAATCTTTCAAAGAACCAGCTTTTTTATTCATTAGTTCTTCAAACTGTTTTCTTCATCTCAATTGAATTAAATTCTGTTCAATCTTTATGATTTCTTCCCATCTTTTGACTCTGGATTTGGTTTGCTCTTCCTTTTCTACTTGTTGGAGGTGCAGCATTATGATGTTTATTTGTTCCCCATCTGTTTTTCTAATGTGTGATTTCATGGCTATATGTTTCCATCTGAGAACTGCTTTCATTGCATCCATTAAATTCTGATACGTTGTGGAATTGTAGATATTGTTTAATTTTGTCTGTATGCATTGATTGCTTAGTAGGATGTTGTTCAATTTCTATGTTTTTATGAGATTTTTCTTGTTGATTTTGTATTTATTTCCAGTTTCATTGCACTGTGGTCAGATAATATGCATGGGATAATTTCTCTTTTCTTGCATGTACTAAAGACTGATTTATGGACTAGAATGTGGTCTATTTTGGGAAATGACCCATGTGCAGCTTAGAAAAATGTGTATTCAGCTGTGTTTGGGTGGAACACTCTGTGTGTGTCCACCAACTCCATTTTTTTCCAAGGTCTGGTTCAGTTCTGCTATCTGTGCTAATTTCTTGTATGGTTGACCTGTCTTTTTGGGATAAAGGGGTGTTAAGTTCTCCTGTTAAGACTGTAGTCTTGGATATTAAATTTTTCTTGTCCTTTAAGATTGGTTTTATATGGTTAGGTTCTTCCATGTTTGGTGCATAGATATTTATGAGTGTTACCTCTTCCTTTTGCATTTTTCCCCTAACCAGTGTATAGTGGTCTTCTTTATTTCACTTAATAGTTCTTCACTTGAAGTTGAGACTCACTGAAAACAGGATTGCTGCCTCTGCCTTTTCTGAGGTTCTGGGGCATGTAGTATTACTTTTCATCCTTTGACTTTCAGCCTATAATTTATCAGTTATACGTGTCTTGTATACAGCATATTGTTGGATTTTGTTTTGTAATCCACTGTGCCAGTCTATTTCTCT
>NW_004524870.1:1273367-1280229 GCF_000260255.1 Octodon degus | reverse complement strand
TTTTTTTTTTTTTGGCCTGGAATCCAATTTCCAGTACTTTTGGGTAAATTTAATCACATTTCTTGCCTTAGTGTCAGAATGATTTCCAGAAACCTCCTTTTACAATCCTATAGTGCCCTGTGCATCACAATCTAGCTTATACCACTGTTCTGGTTGTCTATTTTTGTTTAATAAGCTATCTTACAGTTTAGGAAGCTTAAAAGAATGAAAATCATTTATATAGCTCATGAATTTGAAATGTGAAATCTACTGCAATTGCCATTGGTTGGGTTGGCTCAACTGAGGTTGGATTATTCACTTTTCAAGAAGGCTTTCTGCTAATAAAGTTTGTTTCTAGATATTCCCAAAAAGCCTCATGCAGTCAGGGAGGTAGATTTTTCAGAGGCAGCTCAATCTAGAGTTTGTGATTGATTTATGCTCTAATAGTAGGATTAAGGGTGTCAATGTGACAACTGCCCTACGATGGACAGCATGTATACAACGTAAGGAACAGAAAGAGGTGCCTCTCTCTGTCTGCCCCTGGTCCCATTTTGAAGTCTTCCACCACCATGAATGATTGCCCTCTCCTGTTTATCATCCTGCCTTGGAACCAGCTACTTGTGGACTGAAATTTCTACCAACTGTGAGCTAAATATTTCTTTCTCAATTTAACTTTTAGTGTTGGTATGTTATTTCAGTAATGAAAAAAGTAAGTAAGATACATGCCTTATGACTTGACCAATGTTCTTGCATAGACATTGAGCCTGGGCTACTGTTTAGGGATCTTGATTACTCTCCACATAGGTTTTACCAGGCTTCTGTTTAGACATCACCTCATAATGACAACTAGGTCAAGAATCTAAATATGAAAAAACAATAAGTGGAAACCACCTATCTCTTAACATCTTGGCCTAGAAATTGGTAAATTATGTCTTCCACCTTAGTCAATTAATGAAATAGTCATACACTCACAGAGATTCAAGAGGAAGGGTCACAGACTTTAATTCTTCTTGGAAGGAATATCAAAGAATTTGGAGCCATCTGCAACCTACCACATACTATATGTCAAATTCTTCCTTTCATTTCTCTAGCTCCCATCAGAATACATGACTTCAGAACTCATTGCATTTTGAATTGTGAAGTTCTTTTAATTTATGTGTTTGGTACAGGTCTTGTTATGCAGCTTGGAATCATAGTGATCCTCTGGTTTCAGCCTCCCCAGTGCTAGGTTTGCAGGTGTGTGCCACCATGCCCAGTTTTGGAGGCCGGCTCCACATGGTGCTGGCACAACATGCAGTACCTGGGATGGAACCTGGGTCCTTGCCCTTGCCAGGTGGGCACTTAGGCCACTGAGCTATCTCCTCAGATCCAGATTGTGATGTTTCTAAAGACCTGCCATCAAGGCAATGATTCATTCTTGGCAAATTACTCTTCAACTTTGTTTTATCTTATAATTTCTTCTATAATTGATCATTTCCAACTCAAGAGGCAAATACTTGATTGTCCCAGTAGATGGTACAAAATCTTTTCTCTATACTTTCTCAACATGAATTTTTACTCTATTATTTGACTATTCTCATTGTTTCTGAGGATAATTTTCTGATTTTATATTCTATACTAACATCTTCATTCATGTTTGATATCCAAACCTTTCTCCTAGATTAATGAAAGACCTACTTGTGTATCAGGAAAATTCCAAATTTTAGCCTATCTGTAATAATGTGTGGGAGAGTTTGCTATTCCTTGTCTGTATCTCCCTGTTTTCTGCTTTTGAATACAGTTGTACTAATAACTAGGGAGAATGACTGAAGAGACGAAAAGGACCACTATTTATAGACCATAGTGGTAGAAATAACAAATTATCTAATTTATCCTTAAAAATAATTGTATGACTTATTTTGATTGTTTTATATAAGAATAAGTTGCAAAATAATACAACAATAAGTATCAAAAGGAGGATTCAGTTACCCTGTGTGAGATTCTAGCGACTTTTTTCTTTTGACCAAAAACAAAAACAAAAACAAAAACAAAAACACCTTACTTTTCAGATATTTCAGTGTGTTACCTTCAGTGGAAACCAAAAGTATATTCTTCAAAATACTGGTATAACAAATCTGTACTAAATTTACTAATACCTCATTTAAGAGTAAGAGCTTTAAAAATCTCTATATTAGTAATCATTATAAATGTACTGTTCCTTTGAACCAGATTCTGACAATATATCACTTCACTCGTTGATTAAAACAGGTACAGCACAATAATTTCTTATCCCAAATATTTAGTATTAAACTTTCATGTCTCAAGTTTTATTCTTTTTCAGACAAAGTGGCAGATTAAACTGATAGCAAACTCTTCTCAGCTTTGGAGGTTTATTTTCAAATCTTCATATTTAATGATAGATGAAGTGAATTTTGGAGGGCATTTGTGTTGTGCATTTTCTAATTCCACTAATGAAAAATGATGTTGCAAAATTTTATAACAAAAAGAAAAGATTAATTCTCTAAAATTAATGTACTTTCATTACTATAATAACACCATAAAACAAGTTTTATTGCAATGGCATAGTTAATATAATTACACACCAAGGGAAATTAATAACTAATTTATAAAACGACATTTGTTTTTATTAACATAAAGAATATTCAAAGTTGTTCTTACCTTTAATTACCACTTGTGAAACTAAGTGACAAAATAAAAGTGAAGTTAATTAACATACAATATCATTAATTCTTTTTAAGATTCAAGGTGACTGCCAGCCAGTTGTTTTTATAAAAGAAAACAAACCAGTTCACTATACAATAAAAATTAAAAGTCTTCCTGTTAGAGAGTGTATCTGTCATTTGTGGAGACTGAGGGAAATGAAAGAGAATTTTACACATAATATCTTAAAACCACATTGGATATTTATCCTTACCTCAGAGAGAGAGTCATGTGCTTTCAGTTTTATAGCTCAAAATAAAAATTCTTTCAGGGTTGAATTTGTGAAGAAAGTGTTCATGAAATGGTGACATTAAAAGAAAACATGGCCAGGGAGATAGTGCAGTGGTCTAAGTGCTGGCCTAGCAAGAACATGGACCTGAATTTGATACCCCAAGCCACATGCTGTGCCAGCCCTGGAACACCATGGATGCTGTGCTGGCCACTGAAACCAGCCATGTGTACATGCCTGTGATCCCAGCTCTAGAAAGACTGAGACAGGAGGATCACTGTGAGTCTGAGCTGCATAGCAAGACCCTATACCAAATCGATCAATCAGTCAATCCAATTAATCAATCAATTAAATTAAAAAACATTTAAAACCTGTATCACTGATGATAAAGTATACATGTTAAATGGTGGATATGATCCTAGGTAGAATTTTGTGAAAACTGGAAAATAAAAAGTGAAACTTAATTAATGTAAGACTTTTGGCTCCTAATGGGATATACAAATCTGTGAAAAGTATTATCATCATGTCACTCCAAGTGATCATTTTTCATTTTTCTTTTCATTTTCTTTGTTTTTGTACTGGGGATTGTACTCAGGAACTTGCACTTGCCAGGCAGGCACTTAAGTCTCTGAGCTAACTCACCAGCCTCTCCAAATGATCTGAAGAAAGCACAAGATTTCCCTAATTCACTGTAGAGTAAAAAACTGAAATTTTAGATTTTACATAATTATGATGATTTATTAAAACCTGGAAGTAAAGATATGAATATTTGTTCAGGTATTGGCTGTTCTTTTCTATTTCAAAATACTTCATGAATCTAGTGTCTAGTAGGGACACAGAGAATAACACTGAGCCAGAAATGGGGGGTCTATATTTGTCCCAGGCTACACTCTGAGTGTGATTTTGGGAGTCCTATCGCCTTTGCACCATCTTCAAATGGTTCTCCTGACAGCATTTCTGTTCACTTTCAAGAATATTTTCTACTTTTCTTGCAAGATTTTCTAGTGGGTTAAGGTGCTATATTAGAATGAATGCTACCGTGTCATGCAATTTTTACCTTCTTTTGTGTATCTTAATACAGCCCAAGCTCTCCAACGTCCTAATTGATGCTGATATATATAATTTAAGACAGGGTCTACAGGATCTCACTACAAAGATCAGACTGATAATGATTCTCTTGTTTTCAGCCTCCCTGGTGCTAGGATTACAGGCACGCAATACCCCAGCCCAGTCTCAATCACCATCTCAGCTCACCCCTGGGGTGGGGTGGCAGGGCACGCTGGGGATCAAACCTCAGCCCCTGTGCTCTGCCTAAACAGGTGCTTTAGTCTACTGAGCTATTAGGTCGTCTTGTGAGATTTAATCATTTACTCTGTAAAAGGTCTAAAGTTTTGTTGCTTTGCTGTACTTGGAGTCTATTTACAAAAATGGGTGACAATTCGTTTTGCCTTGTTGGCAATGGGTACATTGACTGTCCACTGCAGCCATTTCCTTAAAAAACTTTGAAAACTACCTTGATCTTGCTTGCAATTGAGACTTGGATCTTATCAACCAAAACATTTTGAACTATTACGGCAGTTTTTCACAAATTTGTGATACCTCATTTACTACCTTACTATCCAGGCATCTTTTATACTAATAGCATTTCTTTAAAAAATTATTGTTTTGCTTCACTAGACATAAAATATTTGAAGAATTCTAAAGTTCATCCTGCATTTGTGCTGTAGCATTAAGAAGAAAAATAAGTGTAGTCTTTGAATGCCCTTTTTATACTTGTAGTTGGCATTTGAAACACTATCAAAAATTTGAATTCCGTCATATAGTAATTCTGTACACCACTTGGCCAGTAGCTGTTTTTTAAAAGAATAACTGGGTAGTAATTGTATTACATTTGGGAAGTTTCATATTAAAAACTAGGACAGAGGCTGAAATTATCCTGAAAGCTGAATAATACGAAAGGTTACGAATGTATATGATTTTGTGCCCTTGGAGAAAGCGAGCTATTTCCTAAAGAGAAAATAGAGTGCAAAATATTTTATATTGAGTTCATTTCCAATCACTGAAACTGTCATTTTCTAATTGCATGATTATTTAAAACTAAAATCTCTTTCCATCCGGCAGTTTGAACGTTAACCATTACATTTTTTGGAAAGTTTACACTGAACACTGTGTTGGTTTGTTTCTATGTACTAAACTCACTAGAGAGTGGCTAGAAAATATTTCTGAATCAAAACCCAGATAGATATAAAAAATGGAAAAGTGACTATAATAAAAATTTTAACAGTTCGGTATAAAAATCAGTCACATAATAGGAAAATGTCCAACACACGTGACATTTTTAGCATGTTTTGTAATTTCAGTGCAGTCTATCTCCTTCCTCTCTAATATTTGTAAAGGAGTTTCTGCATGGCAACCACATCATTTCAGGTCTGTAGAGTAAACCCTGCCTTTTTCTGCCTCCTATCAAAAACAATTTCAAGCTCATATGTATTTAAGATCTGGCTGAAAAGATAGTTTTTCTCAATTCTATCTTTCCATTGTAGTTTGTGTCTAGATAATCTCCCAAAGTCTCTGGTGTTCACAAAGTTTTTATTGGGAGTGACTGAAACTAGAGCGCAAGATCACCTTGTAGGGCAATTCTGGGATTAAGGATTCTTGGATTAAGGGTGAGTAACTGCTGTATCAGTCCACTGATTGGATGGGCATTGACTAATCCCAGTACACTGGATACACTATAAGGGACAGAAAGAGGGCTGTCTTGTATTTATTTATTTGTTTGTTAATGTATTTGGTATAGTGTCTCACTACACAGCTCAGATTCACAGTAGTCCTCCTGCTTTCAGCTGCCTCAGTGCTGCGATTATAGGGGTGCTCCACTATGCCCAGTCTCAGTGGCCAATTCAGTGTGCCTGGGGGCGGGACCCACACCGCATGTGGTATGGGGGATTGAACCCAGTCCTTGAGCTTGCCTAAGCAGGAGCTTAGTCTGCTGAGCTATCTCACTGGCCCTAAGACCCCTGTGTCGCTCTCTCCCTTTGTTGCTTTTACTGTCCTCTGCTGAAATAAACAGTTGTCCCTCTGTGCCATCCTGCCTTGGAGCCAGCTGATAATTGACTGAAACCTCCATAAACTGTGAGCTACATAAATCTTTTGTCCTCTAACTTTGGGTGTCAGGTATTTTTTCTCTCCAATGAGAAAAGTAACTAAGACAATATCTTTGTAACCAGCTATTGTAATTTATAGATTTAGGTAGGAGCTTTCAGGCCTACACACACTCCTATATCAGAGTATCAGAGTATGGAGCCCAGTTTGAGCAAACCAGTGCTTTGAGGTGCGTGTACCTGAGTGTATGTGTGGGAAGGTTCATTTTTAATTCCCATTAGCTCTATAGAATGTCAGATCCAGAATGCGATGAGTGCATATTATTGAACTCTCTCTCTCTCTCTCTCTCTCTCTCTCTCTCTCTCTCTCTCTCTCTCTCTCTCTCTCTCTCTCTCTCTCTCTCTCTTTGCGCAGAACTGGGGATTGAACTCAGGCCCTTGCACTTGCAAGGGAAGCACCTATTCCACTGAGCCATCTCCCTGGCCTCTTAAACTCTTGATTGAGATATTTACCTAGTGCTCAATATGGTTACATTAGATAGGCTTCATCTTTCATTTTTGCCATAATTTTACTGATAAACAAATAGCAATGAGGCAGTTGCAAATCAAATCGGTAGGACAGTTTCAATAAATAACACACTGCATATATTCTTCCAAGTGGTTAATTGCTGTACAAAAATCATTCTATTCATTAAGAGAATGTAACTATATATCTATCAAATGCACTTTGAATAAACACATACAATCGTCTGTATACCCTTTTTTTGTTAAGTTCCGTTATTTGAATATTATAGGTGTGTAAACTCAGCAAAATATTCTAAAAGAGTCCAGTAGCCCATAACAGTATTGGGTC
>NW_004524870.1:1260871-1268057 GCF_000260255.1 Octodon degus | reverse complement strand
TTTCTTCTTTTCTTGTTTGTGGAGTTCTGATCATTTTGGTCTCTTTCTAGAACATCTTTTAGTAGTCTGTGTAGGGTTGGCTTAGTTATCATGAAATTCTTCAGTTTTTCTGTGTCATGGAAATATTTCACTTCTCCATCAAACTTGAAAGAGTTCTTTGCAGGGTATAGTAGTCTGGGCTGAATTTTATTTTTCATAGATGACTTGCTATAATTCTGATGGGTTTTCCTTTGAATGTGATCTGCTTCTTTCCTCTAGCAGCTTTCAGTATATTATTCTTGTGCTGAATTTCTGGAATCTTGACTATTATATGTCTCGGTGTGTTTTTAATTCAGTCGAAGTTATTTGGCATTCTGTATGCTTCGGTTACATGAATGTCAGATTGTTTCCTCATATTTGAGAAGTTTTCTCCTATTACTTCTGCCCATATATTTTTTAATATCATTTGCATTGACTCCTCCTTTCTCATTGATGCCTATTAATCTCATATTTTTTATCTTTGCATCATCTTGCAGGTGATGAATTATTTTATTCTGCAACCTAGTTGCTTTTAAGAGATCTTTTCTTACCTTTTCACTAGCTGCACCAGTGTCTTCAAGATCTGAAGCTCTGTCTTCACTTTCACTCAGATAGTTTCGCAGGTTTGTGATTGAGATTTTAAGTTCCTCTATTTCTCTTTGACTCTGCTTCATGTGATCTATTTCTTTCCTGTGTTGCTCATTCAAGGAGTCCATCATTTCCTAATCTCTAATTTTTTATCAATGTCTTCTATAGAAGCAGTTATTAATTCTTTTACTGCAGAGTATTTTTAAGAATGGGTTTCTTCTATATGTTTCTGCATTTGATTCTTAACTGCTGACTCTATTGATTCAGAGATTTCTTTTTTTATTTTAGAAATTAATTCTGCTCTGAGTTCCTCATACCATTCTGCTGTTGTTTCTTTACTCCCAACGCTATTAATTCATACGTTTCAGCTGAGTTAGTGTCCTCTGCACTTGTTCTGGGTGGGCTTGAGGCCTGAGATGGCATTTTCCTCCTTCTCCTTGTCAATTTGTGTAGTAGTGACCTTTGGTGTAGATCTTTGGTACACTTATAACCTTAGCACCTACTGAATGAAATTTAGGTGCAGAACTATTAAGTTTGAGTCTATCCACTTATGCCTGCCTTAGGTCTAGCTGTTGTGCTCAGCTCCTTCCTTCTGCAGCCCTTGGAATTGAGCCTGTTGTGTCCTTCAGGCACAACAGTGAACATGTGGTGCCCCTCTGTTGTACCCCTGCCCAGGGGGCACAAAGGAGCACAGAAGCCCTCCCACACACTAGCCTGGCCTGGACTTGGGCTTGATTTGAGGATTCTGAGAACATCACAGAACTTTTTGTCCACTAGGTGGGCTTGGGGGCATGCGCTCCTAAGGGGTGGAGTGGTCTCAAGAGCACAGAAGATGGTCTCACTCATGCGGCATGCCTGGGTTTTGCTTTGGAGAGGTCTTGCAGGCACAGGGAAGCCAGAAACTCTCTCACATACTCATTGGGCCTGGGTTGGGCTGGATCTGTGTGTTCTGAGAGCATTGTAGAAGTTCTCCTTGCCATGGTTTTAATAATTATTTTTTAATTTGATGTTTATTAATGTGATGATCAAGTTATAATCTCTTAGTTCCAAATTCACCCTGTGATACTATAGCTATCTGATTTTAATACATTTTAAAATAATCAGTATACTGCATCAGTTTATGACTATAACCTGATGAAAATAACATTTAAAATTATTTTCATTTTCCCATAAATTGAATTTCTTTAATTAATTGTGTGGTTGAGGAAACTGTCCTAGGAGAGTTGGCTAATATGATTTCCTTTTTATGAATTGCTGAATCTTCTCCTTGCTTAGGTGGAGTATTGATTTTTTGATCATCCTGTTGATTTCTTTTTATGTTATGTGAATGCTAGTTTTTTTCCTACTATAAACAGTTCAACTGCTGTTTGCACTTTAAAGCATTACTCTGTTTTAATTCAGATCTAGTAAAGTATTGTTTGTTTTAATTCAGAAGTAGAATTACTACTTTCCTTTATGAATCCTTTTCTTGTCCTTCCTTTAATATCCTTGCTAAATATGAGTCATTGCAGTGAGATGTCAGAGGAATAAAATGCAAAACATTCTGGGAGTTTATTCCTGAAGCTATTGAATAACATGTCATAAATATTATTTTTAATTGAGAGCTTGTCCAACAAGAAAGATAAAAATATTCCTGAGTAACAGATATCAGCAGATCAAAAGGTGGATCCTGAAGCTTGATCCTGAGACATAGAGGGTATGGGATTTGGTCCCAGATTGTTTCCACACCTAAAATAAATTATAAAATACTTTCAAAAATACCAAAAGTAAAAGAAAAAAACTGAATGAATGCCCATGCTTCCATCACCCAGACCAAAGAGGAATATTACGATTTTGCCACACTTGTTTTGTATCTCCTATATTCTTTCTATAGCTAGTTCCAGATGTATTGAACTTTTCACCACTCATTCTTTTTCATTTAATGGAAAAAATATAAAACATGATTTCATAACAAAATAATAGGAGATTAACAATATTAAAATATTATGCAATGTTATCTCCAAAGTAGTTACTCAGATTATAATATATGGATCTAATACTTCACACAATATAAGCGAAAACATTTATCAATGATATAAGAGAAACAAGGACAAAAGTACAAGTTAGTTATACTACTAGTTTCTCATAGATCACCACTCAGTCTTTAATAGCATGTTTTTCCCAGGGACTTTTTTGTATTTTTAGGGAAGGGTCTACAGGGTGTCAAGGTCTCACTGCTAGATTGGACTCACAGTGCTCCTCCTGTTTACAGCCTCCCAAGTACTGGGATTACAGGCACGCGCTACCACACGCAGTCTCTATTGCCATCTCAGCACGCCCTGAGGGTGGGGCTGGCAAGGCAGGCTCAGGGAAACCTTTTTCCCATGAGCCTACTTGCAGGCGCTTTAATCTGCCAAGCTATTTGGTGGGCCCTAACCCGAGGACATTCTTGACAGTAATGATGAAGGAAAATAAACTAAGAAATATTTCCAAATTCCTGAGAGAATCTAAGTACTAATTTAAAATTTTATGATCATATTAACAATTATTTAAGAGAAAGATCATAGTGTTTTTTTTATTTTAAAAGTTTTAAAAATAAACTAAGCCTGGCTTCTCATAAAAAGAGAAAAATATTGATCGACACATTTCAGGAAAAATTACAGTCACTTTTCCTTATGTGTGGCAGCTTTATTCTATAAAATGACTACAAGCTTTAAATTAGTGGACTATGCTGCAAAGAACAAATAGCTTGGGTCCAATTCTTTCAAAGGGAGTTACACAGCTGGGTTCTAGAAAACTGCCAGTCACAACATTTTCAGAAATCAAAATACTGAGTGAATTAATGTTGGTCGTCTACATCCCTGTAAAGCAAGTTGTCTCACGGTGTTGAATGTCTGCTGTCACCCCGCTCTCTTCTATAGCAAGTATTTTTGCATTTTTCTCACAGTTTCATCTTCTGTATTTATTGTATATTTAATATTTTTCATCTTTTGACACATGATCCCTAGGAGATGGTAGCACAAGCTAAGAAAGGTTTAAAAATATGTGACCCTGAATTAATATGAACAGGAATTAATTTGACTTTAAACCTCAAAACTATATTGTCTACTACAACTTTTTTTTAATCAGCAATAATTTCATGAACCAACATATTTAGCTCTCCTGTCATTTTCAAACTGTATTTTCTCTTTCTCTTATCTGCTGTGTATGTGCATTGTTTAGCATTTTCTAAAGTGATATTACATATACATTAGTGATTTTTCTCTTCTTTCTACTAACTGTAGATTCTTGTCAACACATTCACACAGAACTCACAACTAAGAGCACTATAACTTATACCTGAATTCAACGTAACTAACCCATTTTATCCAAAGGCACGTTACTATTTTGTATGCTTGGAAATATTACAGAGAACATCAGTGTTGGTTTAAGAGGTATTTTAAAATAAAATTATAAAAAATGTATATACATTTCAGTATTAAATTAAATACCAAAGGTGAATATCTTTTTCTTTATGACAGACACAAAAATGCAGAATGTAGCCATTTTTGACTTCAATTGGAAAACTGCCGAGTATCAATTTTTCAATGTTCTCTAAATGACCAGAAGAGGCCTGTGGACATTATTTTGAAGTCACAAATTATTAGACAAGTAGGTGAATAATGGAGATTAGCTTATCAGAAGGAAGGCAGAGATAAAAAGTATTTTCCTGAAAGTTCAGTGGGAAAATATAACAAAGTTTTAGCTCCAATAGTTATATATAACTTTTTATTAAAAAAATTTATATTGACATTACTGAAGCAAAATAGCATGTAAGTATAATGGAGGAGGTGAAATTAATATTTGATATGTTTGCAAGTATATAATGACTTTTAAATAAGAATTAAAAAATGAATTTTATTTAAAAGAATGAGAGATGCCTAAGCTTCAAGGAATATAAGAAATAAAGGAAAATGAATAAAATATGATAAACTCATGATACAGAAATAGAGAAAACAAAGGAAACAAAGAAAGAAAAATTGAAAAAAGAAAGCACATTCAAGGAGATAAAGACCAAAATATGAACACAGCAATGTTGGAGGAATAGAGGTAATCTTCATGATATTTATAAACAAAAAAGCAAAATATTTTATCAGATAAATGCTAACTAAAATAAATCTTGGATAGGAATGTTATTAAGCAGGTGCAGGGGCCAGGGGTTCGATCCACAGGCCTGCCATACCAGTTCTACCCACACGGTGTGCTGAGACTGGGCATGGTGGTGTACACCTGTAATCCTAGCTCTTGAGAAGCTGTAAACAGATGGATCACTATGAATCTGATCTAGTAGTGACACTTTGAGTATCCTGTAGATCCTTCCCTAAAACACAGAAAAGGAAAAAGGAATGTTATTAAACAAAATTAAATGTGGAAAATGCATTAATAGTGATAAATTATAAAAGTAAGACTTTATTAAGCAGCTTAAGCATAGATTGCATTCACTCAATTTCAGAATTTGTATCAAAGGACCAATATAGTTTCACAGGGAAATATATTTTAACTTGGTTTTATTCAAAACTCATCTAAGAAACAGATCACACAAACAAAAACAGATAAGAAGATAGGAGATATGAATAAGAGGATTAGATGTCACGCCAAAAAGCATATGCAATCTCTCCATAATAAATCAGTATTCATTCTGTTCAAACATATGTAAAACTTATGTACCTGATTCACATTTCATTTTATTTAAAACTGATAGCAAAAAGTTTTTAAAATTTTTGTTTAAGTTTTATTGTTAAATATCTTAAAGTATAAGAAAAACTGCAAGCACAATACAAAGACACTATATCCCCACCTCTGTCTTACTATTTGAGGGTAAGTTCCTGATCTGATTGTTCATCTCCTCTCCATATTTTGATTTGAATTTCCCATACAACAGGACATTTTAGCACACAGCTGTAATCCAACCATTAAGATTCCATTAATACTCTGTTAATCTGAATAGTGGATCAATAGTAGCCACAATAATGTGATTTATAGAAAACAGATCAAGCTTGGATTTACATATTGTATTCAGTTATATTTGTCTAGAGTTCTTCCCTCTGTAACAGTTCCTGCAGAACTCTAGCATTTTGAAAGACTTCAGACTAAGTATTTCACACAGACTTCCAGTGGTATATCTGCTCATAATTAGACTCAGGTTTTGAACTTTTGGAATCAATGGCATGGAAATATGTTTCCATTACAAATTAGCAGGAATGCCACTCACAATTAGAATTTGGCACATGACTTAGCTACTCTTTTTTAACAAGTATTTTATACAAAAGTAATTTGAATCTATGTAAATATCTTATTTATGTTCAAATTTACATGTACTCCCATATTAATTTATATTAAAATGGACTTATTTATTTATTTTCATTCTTTATTAGTATGCTAAATTTCCTGACATTTGAGAATTCTGAGAAAAGGCCCCTTCAGGCTGGCTTCTGTGTTCCTGTTACACAGCCCTATCACTTTTTGAACACTTCATTCTTTTCTGGTATAGCAAGATGTTCCAGGCTCAATTGGTCTTTTTCCTGACATACATAGGTCACAGTGACATCCTTACTACAAGAATCTTGGTTGCCTTAGAAGAAGAAAGGTACTTACAAGCCATGCTCTGATGGCTAATTTGCTAGTAGATATTGGCAATTTGCTTTGTTATGTCTTATATGTGGGGCATCACCCCAAATCCTCATGTGTTTGGAAGGTGGCTGGCTCATGGTGGTGCTCTAGCTGATCTGTAAGGAGGTGAGGATGGATAGGTGGATCACTGTGAGGATCACCTGGAAGGGCATGCCTCCCTCCTTGACCCTTTCCTTCTTTCTCTGATCTCTAGCTGTGAGAATGTCCGCAGTTTTCTGCCAAGAAGATTCTTGCACTTCAGCAGTTGTGCCTTGGAGCTCGCTGAGCAGGGACTGCAACTGTAAGCCAAAAGAAACCTCGCATCCTTCAAGTTGCTCAGGTGTGAGATGCTGCACCTTGACACTGGGAAAATAATGAAAGCTCTCCTGTAAAATGCCAGAGAATGGGATTAAGTACATGTATTTCTACTTCTATAATCTATTCATCATAGTTATCTATTCTAATCCATAATTTTATCTCCTGTTCTAATCTAAGTGAACATAATTAATTTTAGCATTCCATATGACTATAGATGCCTTCTTCAAAACAGAGAATTTGATTCCTATTTTTCTCAATGTAACTATTGATGTAATGAGTCTTCTTCTATGACACCATCCTCTGAGTGCAAAGCGCTTGACTCTCCCCTCGTGCCTGACCTTCCCACTGTCCTGAGTTCCCTCTCCATCCCACACTGCCTCCCACGTGGCTGCTCTGCTTGGGTTCACACCCTATGCCGGGCTGCAAGCCAGAGCAGACATGTTTCCACTCCTCTGTCATGCCAGTTGCCCAGGTACTGAAGAAATACCCAGCTAAATCTTTTCAACTCTAATCTCTATGGTTACTGGATTTTGAGGTTGCCCCAGTGTCTGCTGCCTCGTAGCTGTCACAGTCATACATGGCCTTTACTCACAGACACTAGTTACTTTATTTCACATGGCTAGTGAGGTAATGC
>NW_004524870.1:1259908-1260771 GCF_000260255.1 Octodon degus | reverse complement strand
CTTCTTATATTTCGTTTTTATACTTTTCTGCTGGATGGCCAAGAACAAGGTAAAGCAGGATCTATGCAACAAGAGGTGTAGCTTTTGGGTCTGATAAGGTCAGTGAAATCCCCTCAGGAATTATCCAGAAATGGGCATCCAAGATGAACACACACTTCTAAGAGGAAGAAATTAAAGAAGCGTATAAATATATGAAAAAATGCTCCACATCACTAGCCATCCGTGAAATGCAAATTAAAATAGCATTGAGATATTATCTCACCCCAGAAAGAATGGCTATTATAAAGAAATCACCCAACAACAAATGTTGGAGAGGCTGTTGGGAAAAAGGAACACTTCTCCACTGCTGGTGGGAATGTAGGTTGGTGCAACCATTATGGAAATCAGTATGGAGACTCCTTAGAAAAGTTGGACTGGAAATCCCATTTAAACCAGCTATTCTTCTACTGAGAATTTTCCCAGAGGATCTGAAAACATCATATCAGTGATATATGTGTGCCTATGTTTATAGCAGCACAATTTGTGATAGCCAAATCTTGGAAACAACCAAGACGCCCATCACTTGAAGAATGGTTGAAAAAGATGTTTTATTTTTACACAATGGAGTATTATTCAGCTATTCAGAGTGATAAATTAAATGTGCATGGGATATTTTCTGTTTTCTTACATATACATAAGCATGACCTATGAACCAGTATGTGGACTATTGCAGAAAATGACCCATGTGCAGCTGAGAAAAATGTGTATTCAGCTGTGTTTGGGTGGAACACTCTGTATATGTCCACGAAGTCCATTTGTTTCAAGTTCTGGTTGAGTTCTGTTATTTCTTTGCTAAGTTTTTGTCTGGTTGACCTATCTTTTGG
>NW_004524870.1:1247325-1250654 GCF_000260255.1 Octodon degus | reverse complement strand
GCTGATGATACAGCACTAGTGAGGTGAGGGGTGAATTTTCCGTCTCTAACTGAGAACTTAGCAAACTCAGTAACAGCTTCTGAGAGACCCAAAGTGAAGATGACAGGCACAAACTGACAGAGAATCCTGACTCTCAGCAACTATGTAAGATAGGAACTATGTGTAATTTTTCAGAAGTGAGTTTTGCTTAATTCCTTTTTAAAAAATTATTTATTTTTATTGAGAAATAAATATGAATGAGACAGTTTCACAGCTCATTAACAGGACAGTTTTAATAGTCAATACACTGTACATTGTTATCTTCCCAGTGGTTATCCATAGTACAAGAAGCAGACAGGATATTCTGTCCAAATATTGTTAGTACACCTTTTTCTTCTCATTGAATTAAGTTAAAGTAGCTGTAAATTTATCCTATTTTGTATATATAAATACAAAATGATCTTTCCTTTGTATCCTTTCTTTTCCTTTTTTTTTTGTCCTGTCAGAGGTGAATATTCTATTGGCATCTAAATACTATAGGTGTTTGAATTAAACTAAACAATCTAACATGGTCTAGCAGTCTATAATATTAGTGGGTTATCCTCAGAAGTTATTGACCTGAGCCTTTTACAGCTCATCCTACTAGTATGGATTTACTTTATATACCACATTTTTATACTTTTTTGCTGGATGGTTAAGACCAAGATATTGCAAGACCTATATAACAAGAAATGCAACTTTTGTATCTGATAAGGTCAGCCAAGTACTCTCAGGATTTATCCTGTGCCGTGTACCGCCTTCTGTACATCCTTTTGTCAGTGTCTGATATGAGGATGAGTCACGGCCATTGCTTGACCAATTTGCTCTCTGTGAAAGCTTGAGAAAATATTTTTTCTCTCCATGTGACTCTCCCCAGGCTCACTTTACATCATCAAACACATTCCTCTGTGGCTCCATAATCTTGATCAGAAAATTTGGAACACAACTGAGTTACATGTTGTTACAGTACAGGTTCTCCTATGTCCCAAGTCTTCACTGACCTTAAAAGGCTAGGGCCAAAATGTTGGCTAACCATGCAGCCCTTCCTTTTCTCCAATTTTGATCTGCTAACTTAGGTTGTTAGCCCTCCAGAAGAGAAGCTAATTATTAACCTGCAATATATGCAGTTCAGTTTACCCTATCTGTCAAAATATTAAACATTTTGACATATCATGGAACAGGTATTTTCCATCAGATATTGATATGTTGAACTTTAAGTCCCTACAGAATATGAAGGAGAAATAATTATATAAAAGTAGAAATAAGCATTTACATATTTTTACAAAGAAATTTAGAAACCTAACCACATATGGAATTGTAAGTCATTATATTAGGTAGACAATACAATATTTACAGATGTGGGTCTGGTTTATTTCACTAATAAGTATATCTTCAAGGGGCATCCACTTAAATATGAATGCTTCCAGTTTATCATTCTTTATAGCTGAGTAGTACTCCATTATATAAAGTACCACACCTTTTTCAACCATTCTACATGTGATGGGCATTTTGGTTGTTTCCAAGATCTGGCTATCACAAATTGTGCTGATATAAACATAGGTATGCATATATCACTATGATATGAATCTTTAGTTCCTCCAGGAAAATTTCCAGTAGGGGGATAGTAGGCTTGAATGGGATTTCCAGTCCTAGTTTTCAAAGGAGTCTCCAAACTGATTTCCATAATAGTTGCACCAGTCTACACTCCCACCAACAGTGAAGAAGGGTTATTCTTTCCCCACATCCTCTCCAACATTTGTTTTGGTTGATTTCTTTATCATAGCCAATCTCTCTGGGGTGAGATGGTATCTCAGTGTTGTTTTAATTTGCATTTCATGGATGGCTAGTGATGTGGAGCATTTTTTCATATATTTAGTCGCTTCTTTAATTTCATTCTCTGAGAAATGTGTGTTCATCTCAGATGCCCATTTCTGGATTGGGTCTTTAAATTTAGGGACCCTAATGTTCTTTATAAATTCTAGAGAGCAGACCTTTGTCTGAGTGCTTATTAGGTAAGCATTTTTCGTAGTTTGTGGGTTGTCTTTTCACTTTGTTGATAATTTCTTTTGACGTGAAAAAACTTCTCAATGAGAGGTGGTCCCAGTTGTTAATTCTTTCATGTGTTTCCCATGTGATTTGGTTTCTGTTCATGAACTCTTTGCCTACCCCTATGTCTTCAAGAGATCCTCCTACTTTCTCTTCTAGGAGATTTAGTGTTTTTGTTTTAATGTTCAGTTCTTTAATCCATTTTGACTTTAGTGTAGTGCATGGTGATAGACCTGGGTCAAGTTTTAATCTTTGGCATACAGAGAGCCAATTTTTCCAGCACCGTTTGTTAAAGAGACTATCTTTCTTCCAGTAAGTTTGTTTGGCCCCTTTGTCAAAGATCAGATGGCTGAGTGCATTCCTAGAAGCCTCTGCATCTACTAGTCTATTCCATTGATCCTCAGGTCTATTTTGTTGCCAATATCATGCTGATTTTATTACAGTAACTTTGTAGTATAATTTCCTTTTCCTTTTTTTTAATTTTTTGGCGGAACCGGGATTTAACTCAGGGCCTTGTGCTTGCCAGGCAAGTGCTTATTCTGCTGAGCCATCTCCCGGCCCCTGTAGTATAATTTCAAGTCAGGAATTGTAATGCCTCTTGCTTTGTCTTTATTGGCCAGGATTGCCTTTGCTATTCTAGGCCTTTTTTGATTCCAGATAAATTTTAGGAACAATTTCTCTAGTTCTGGGAGGTATGTTGGTGGTAGTCTAATAGGAATTGCAACAATTTTGGCAGTATGGCCATCTTCACGATGTTCTTTCTTCCTATCCAGGAGCAAGGAATATCTTTCCATTTTCTGAAATCCTCTATGATCTCTTTTTTCAAAATACTGTAATTTTCCTTGAAAATATCTTTGGCTTCTTTAGTTAGATTAATTCCAAGATATTTTATTTTCCTCAGTGCTATTGTAAAAGGTATTATCTCCCTACTTTCCCTCCCAGTGTATTTGTTACCTTTGTAGAAAAATGCCTTTGACTTTTAGGTATTGACTTTATATCCTGCTATGCTACTGAATTTGTCTACCAACTCTAGTAGTTCCTTAGTGGAGTTTTTTGAGTCTTCCAAATAAAGTATCATGTCATCTGCAAATAATGATAGTTTCACTTCTTTACCTATTCTTACTCCTTTTATTTCTCCCTCTTGTCTAATGGCTCTAGCTAATGATTTCAGAACTATATTGAAGAGGAGGGGTGATAGAAGACATCTCTGTCTTGTACCTGATTTGAGAGTAAAAGATTTCAGTTTTTCCCCATTGAAAATTATA
>NW_004524870.1:1242837-1246731 GCF_000260255.1 Octodon degus | reverse complement strand
TTGGGTTATTGAGAGTTGTTATATCTTCTTGATTCAGTTTTGGTAATTTGTACCTATTTAGGAATCTGTGCATTTCATCTGTGGCTTCTGTGAGGGTAAAGATTCTCAAAGTAGCTATTGATAATCTTCTGAATTCCTGCTGGGTCTGTAGTAGTTACACCCTTTTCATTCACTATTGCTTGTATTTGAATTTTTACTTTCCTGTTTTTGATGAGGTTGGCTAGGGGCTTATTGATTTTATTTAATCTTTGAAAGAACCAGCTTTGTGATTCGTTAGTTCTTTAAACTGTTTTCTTCATCTCAATTGAATTAATTTCTGCTCCATTTTTATGATTTCTTCCCGTCTTTGGACTCTGGATTTGGTTTGCTCTTCCCTTTCTAGATGTTGAAGGTGCAGCATTAGGGTATTTATTTGTTCCCGTTCTGTTTTCCTAATGTGTGAGTTCACAGGTATGAATTTCCCTCCTAGAACTGCTTTCTTCGCATCCCATAAGTTAGAATAAGTTGTGGATGAATTTTCATTGAATTGTAGACATTGTTGAATTTCTTGTTTAATTTCATCTGTAAACCATTGATTGCTGAGTATTAATTTCCATGTATTTATCGGGTTTTTATGGTTTCTTTTGTTATTTATTTCCAGTTTCATTGCATTGTGGTCAGATAATTTGCATGGGATAGTTTCTGTTTTATTTCTTATACTTAAGCATGACCTATGTACTAGTATGTGATTTATTTTAGAAAATGATTGGTGTGCAGCTGAAAAAAAATGTGTATTCCACTGTGGTTGGGTGGAACACTCTGTGTATGTCTACCAAGTCCATTTGTTCCAAACTCTGGTTCAGTTGTGCTACTTCTTTGCTAATTTATTGTCTGGTTGATCTATCTATTTGCCATAAGGGGTGATACAGTCTCCTGTTAAGATTGTTGTATTGGATATTAGATTTTTCATGTCTATTTAAGTTTGTCTTATATAGCTAGATGCTCCTGTATTTGGTGCATACATATTTATGATTATTTTTTTCTTTCTCTTGAATTTTTCCTCTAACTAGTATATGGTGGCACTCTTTATTTCATTTGATAATTTTTGGTTTGAAGTTGAGACTGTCTGAGATCAAGATTGCTACCCCTGTTTTTTTCTGAAGTGTTTCAGCATGTAGTATTTTTTCCATCCTTTGACTTTCAGCCTGTGAGTTTCTTTATGAGTTAAATGTGTTTCTTGTATACAACATATTGTTGGGTTTTGTTTCCTAATCCACTGTGCCTATCTATTTCTCTTAATTGGTGAATTGAGTCCATTTGCATTGATGGTTATTTTTGAGATGTGTTGACTTATTATTGACATGTTATTTGAATGCTGTTTTGTAACTGTTTTTTCTCCTGTGCTTAATTGTTTGTCCTGTTTCATGGATTTTTTCTGCTCTTGTTGGTAGAGTTCTGATCATTTTGGTCCCTTTCTAGAACATCTTTCAGTAGTCTGTGTAGGGTTGGTTTTTCCATCATGAAATTCTTTAGTTATTCTTTTTCATGAAAGTATTTCACTTCTCCTTCAAACATGAAGGAGAGTTTTGCAGGGTATAGTTGTCTGGGTTGGAATTTACATAGCAGTTCTCTTCTGCTATGTAAGCAATTAAGGACCAACCCCAGGCCCTGCGAGTGTAGGGGAGAGCTTGTGCTCTGTCCTGTACCTGCCCACTGCTCCAAGCCCAGGCCTGCCATGTAAGAGGCCTTTGCCCTTGTTATCTGGACCTCCCCAAGCTGACCAGACCCAGCACAGCCTTCCATCTGGGTAAAAACTTCTGCTGCGCTCTTAGGAGTCCTGAAGACCCACCAAAACACAACACTGGTGAGTGTGTGGGACAGCTTCTGGATTCTTTCAGCACCACTCCTCATACCCCTCCAGACCCAGCCCAGACCTAGCATACAGGCTTGAGGTAAAACCCTGCAGCTAAAGTCCCCGCAGTGAGACTAGGGTCAAAACCACACAGCTATTCCAGGAACAGATCATCTTACCAGAGGTGTACAACAGGCCCACCTCCAAGGGCAACAACAGTAAGGAGCTGGGCACAGTAGCCTAACCCAAGCCAGGCACAGCTGCATGAACTAGAACTTGGTATATCAGTACCTGAATTTCATTAAGTGATAACATAATTGCAGCAAAGCTCTACACCAAAGGCCACAGGTCAGTTTTAAATGAAATGATGAAAACAAGGAGGAAAACGTAATCTCAGGTCTCAAGCCCACCTATAGCAAATGCAGAGAACAGTAGCTCAGCTGAAATAAATGAATCAATAGCATTGGGAGTAAATAAACAAGAGCAGAAAGATATAGAGGAACTCAGCAGAATTAATTTCTGAAATTAAAATTAAAAAAAAAACTCTGAATTTATAGCAGCTGAACTCAATAATCAGATGCAGAGACATATGGAGGAAACACAATGCCCAACCAGAACAAATGCAGTGGACACTAGCTTAGCTGAAATACATGAATTAATAGCCTTGGAAGTAAATAAGCAACTACAGAAAGGTATAAAGGAACTCAAAGCAGAATTAGTGTCTGAAATGAAAAAAGAAATCTCAAATTCATAAAGAATCAAATACAGAAACATAAAGAGGAAACCCAATCTGTAAAAAAGTCTGCAGTAAAAGATTTAATAACTGCTTCTAAAGAAGACATTCATAAAAAATACAGGAGATTAAAAAAAGGATGGATTCCTTGAATGAGCAATACAGAAAAGAAATATACCACATTAAGCAGAGTCAAAGAGATGTAGAGGACCTTAAAATCTCAATTACAAGCCTGAAAAAACATTTCAGTGAAAGTGAAGATAGACTTTCAGATCTTGAAGACACTGGTGCAGCTAGTGAAAAGGTAAGAAAGGATTTCTTAAAAACAACTAGAATGCAGGAAAAAAAAATTCATCACCTGCAAAACAACTCAAAGAGGAACTATGTGAGACTAATAGACATCAATGAGAATGAAGGAGTCAATACAAATGATATAAAAAGAATATGGGCAGAAGTAATAGCATAAAACTTCCCGAATATGAGGAAACAATCTAATATATAACCAAAGCATACAGAACTCCAAATAACTTCAACCCAATTAAAAACACACTGAGACATATAATAGTCAAGATCCCAGAAATCCAACACAAAAATATCATACTGAAAGCTGCTAGAGAAAAGAAGCAGATCACATTCAAAGGAAAACCCATCAGAATTACAGCCGACTTCTCTTCACAAACCATGAAGGCAAGAAGAGTCACCTGGCATCATCCTCCCTCTGACCACTAGGTCGGTCTCACATGTACCCTGCTTGGCTGTGAGGTGTCCTGCCTTGTACCGTATCCCCACCTAGGGCACCTCTTCCCTGCACCCAGACTCCTGTGCCCCAAGTCAGGCAGCTGTGCAACACGGACACTAGCTTGGTGGTGCCCACCACTATACCGCAGAACTGCACAGTTCACAGGTAGAATTAAATGGAAGAGAAAAGAAAGGAAACTCAAACCGCAGTATGTTTAGAGATTTCAAATCTACAGTATTATTTTCTATTCTCCCTTATTTCTTTTACATTTTAATTGTAAGCTCTGAATTATATTTTAAAATTATTTCAGTGATAATATAACCTAAACACACACACACATACACACACACACTTAGAAATTTTTAAACACATATTATTGAAAATCTACAGGTTATTTCTCAATATGTCAATCTTTTCATGCTTTAAATATCATTGAACATTTAGACTGGTGTGTTGGCATGCACCTGTAATCCCAGCTCATGAGAGGCTGTACACAGGTAGATCACTATGATCTGATCTAGTAGTGAGGCCCTGAACACCCTATAGACCCTTCCGTAATAAATAAATAAATAAATAAATAAATAAATAAAT
>NW_004524870.1:1241183-1242737 GCF_000260255.1 Octodon degus | reverse complement strand
TTAGAACAAATCATTCTATTCATTAAGAGAATGCAACTATATATCTATCCTAACCACTTTGAATACACAGATACAAAATGGACATTCATTTTTTTTAAAGTGTTTATTTTGAAACATAGTTAGGTTTAACAAAATGTTATAATCTATCCAGTCAAAAAACTCTTCACCACCAAACACTTCCACAAAAATATGACATGCTGCCAGTTTGAATTTTATAATTCTGTTTAATAAAGACATCTCCACATAGATTAATAATAAAAAATTTCCTTACCTTTAATCATACTAGGTTTTTGCTAAACCATATTTTTCTATTCTACTAGAGAAATCTCCAAGGACAACAGTTGAAGAAAGGGAACTACATCATTAACAACCATGAGGAAGGGCACCCACACCTTACTGAACATGTACATTCACACCTGCATTGGCCAAAACTTAAAAAATAAAATATTTACTTAGCAAAGAAACATATTTGTATGAGTCTTACTTTTCTAAATATGATTTTATTTTAAGGTACTTGTGTTGGTGTCAAACACTACCTAAATTAAAATGTTTATTTCTATCATGAGAAAACAAATGTTTGTTTTTGGCCCAATCTAAATGCACAAATGTTCTTGCAAATGTTCCATGGGCCAGCTGCTCCTAACACTCCTTTGTAAACTTTCTCAGTCAGGAATTTTGTTTCCACTAGTCATCTATTTGAAGGCATTTGTGAAATATTTATCAGATAGAACACTGTTCAAGTTTTCAAATGTATACTGTTCATTCTACTTTATTTTTCTATGAATAAAATATATATTTGAATTATTCAATCATATATTCCTAATACTTTTTGTCTAGCATATTAGGTTCATATATGAAAATAAGTTCCTTTTGCATTACTTACTTTTTGAGATTTATAAAAATCTTACTAAAGATTTTTCATTTTTCTTCTTCTTAAATGATCATTTCCTCCTTTTAGAAGTTAATCCTTTTGGAATTATTTCATTGAAGTGGTAACCTTCCCCACTGCTTTTGTTTATTTTGTTTCCTCATGTTATTCTTCATAATAGTTTAGCTGATTATGGAATTTTGGAATGGGCAATATCTCCATTAGGTTTTGAATATTGTGAATACTTTTAAATTCTCTTAGCAAGAATGTGACCTTCTTGCTGATTTGCACCATATATTCAGCTTCTGCTTAGTTTATTCTAGAATAACTATTTCATAGAGATACTTAATAAAATCTATTTAATAAGTCACCTTTTTCATTTTATTTGCCTGACTCCCCTAGTCACTGTGGAGAGTGTTACTGTGATTGAAAAGGAGCCCTGCCTATGTTTGTCCTCTGTGACACCCAGTGCAGGTAACCCTCGGGACTTTCATTCAGAGCTTTCACACAAACAAATGGGTCATGAATTCAGAACCAAGGGGCTGGAGAGATGGCTCAGTGGTCTAAGGCACCTACTTAGAACAAGCTAGGCAAAGCATCAGGGACCGCGGTTCAATCCCCCAGCACCACATGCCAGCCAGCCCCGCCCCCTGGTGGGCTGAGCTGGCCACACACACACACCACAC
>NW_004524870.1:1201213-1237413 GCF_000260255.1 Octodon degus | reverse complement strand
ATTTATTTGATAAAAAGCTTAAGAATGGTTACAGATAACCAGACACAAGTCTACAAGCATCCTAGTTTTATTCTCAGAGCTGTCCTTCAAGGAAAACCATGCTGGCTTCAAAGCTTGTAGAAGAATAGTCACTTAATGATTATGAAGCCAGGATTGTTGTTTCCAACATGATCTTTCTCATTTTAAGAATTACTTATTGATTTGCTTTCAAGTAATGATGGAACATGTAAAAATGTCACTGTAATTTATGTAATCAAAAGACCAAGTCTTTAGTGAAAAAATGAATTTGCCCCATTGAAAATTTGCAATATATACTGTGCAATGTCTCAGTTACTTTTCTCTCATGCTGGAACAAAATACCTGACAATCAAAATTATGGAAGGAATGCTTTATTTAGCTCACAGTGGGTGGAGGCCTCATTGCATACTCAGCTGGCTCCAAAGTACACTGGTATATGGCAGAGGCAGCAGTTCATGGCAGTGGGAAACAGCAAACAGCAAGAGCAAAAGAGAGGAGTAGTGGCAATAATGGTACAGACAGCAAGTCTTTCTCCTTTACATTGAATTCAGGCTATCTACCCCAGGCCAGGTGAAACGCACACCCATAATCCCAGCAATGGATCATGAATTAATCACAAACTATAGAAATCCACCCCATAATTTCATGAAGCTTTGGGGTGACAACTAGACATAAACCATAAAACACATACAAACACATATCTATCTATCTATCTATCTATCTATCTATCTATCTATCTATAAATTTGGCAATGTAAATAAAGATATATAGATATCAGGAGTGCAAACAGTAATGAAAGAACATGTAAATAAGATTATAGCTGGTCTTAAAAGCTCAATTAAGTTACTAATGTGAGTGGCTCATATTCCCAAGGAAGCTAATTCTTCTATATTACACCTCTCATCTCCCACTCTTCATATAAGTCCTTTATTATAAAAATAATAGAAATAAAAATGACAAAAGAGAGTTGCAAAACAGGTTAGTAGGAGAATACAGTAATTAATACAGTATGTATTAATGAGTTTAACAACTGAGTATCACCTCATAACATTGACCTCATAATTTACAGTAATTATTTAGAGTACAAAATATAGGCATGACATATTGTCCAAAGAATAGTACAATAGAGTTTTCTTTTCAGTGAACTAAGAGAAACTATCTATATAGATATGTTAAATATCTTGTGTATATATGTATTTTTTCTTTTTCTTTCTCTTCTTTTCTCCATCAATTTGTATTTTTGCCTTTGTAGTAGTTATTGATAGTACGAGATGCAGACATGATAAATTGTCTAAACACCATTACTACAAATCCTTCTCATTGAACTAAGAGAAATTAGTTGTAAATCTATCTTAACATATATATATATTGCCCCCCCCCCGGGAGAATTTGACTGACCTTTTCAGATACAAAAGTTACATTTTTTTTCACTTTGTCTTTTCTTTTGAACAGTTTCTATAAATCTTTACTTTCCAATTAAGCTAGGTTGTTCATGTAACTACACAACGTATACACCTGTCTTGTGTGGTTCTGTTACCTCAGTTCAGTCTCAAGCATAAAAGGCTCCAAAGGCACTGGGAAATAAGAAATACCCAAACCTCATGTATGTCTAATTATTTATTTTCCTCCAAAGGAAAAACACTGAGGCATAAATTAATCATGATCCATGATGACTAGATAATGATTTTGTCAAATAGTTATTTTGAATGAATACATCAGCAAAACTGGTACCAAGAATACATGAGAAGAGGTACATGAGTAGCTCTCCTGACTCTAGGAAGTGAGAGCACTTTTGTCCTATGTGAATAGCCCCTAAAATCCCATATTTCCTGGACATCCAGGTAGGCAAGATACACCATCCTCCAGATGTCACTCACTTTCCTTAGTGAAACAACTATGTTTATCTCAATGAGCTAATAAAAATCTGGCCATATGTACAGAAATGGAAATAATAGATGATTTTAACAACTGACCATTACCTCATGACATTGACACCATAACTAATATGGTTGTATGTCCAGGGTACCAAAAGCAAATTCCATCACAGCTTACCTAAATCACTGTAACTGGATAGGTATATAGCCAGAGAACTGAGGCCAATCAATAGCATCTTCCATTGACCAATACGTAGCATTTGTAGACACATTAAATTGAATGGCATGACAGTTCAAATTGACCATCATTTATGCTAATACACTGACAAAGTATACATAATTTTATTACTACCAGAAGAATATGTTGAATAAATTAAATATTTACCTTTCACCTGTTAATCCTTGTCATAAGATTGATTGACTGATTGATCTCTATAAATGTACAATATTTTATGCTAAACATACTTTGGTTTTGTTCCAATTTTGAAGATAAAATCATACTAACATGGATATTTTCATTAAGAATTTCATTCAAAGTCATTAGGGCTGGCATATATCTTATCCCATATTTGGTAGACTTTTATGTCGATTTACTGTTGTTGATTTAATATACTCTTGTTCTTTTTTATTAATTTTATTTTGAGAAGCAAATAGCAATGAGACAGTTTCAAAACCAATTAGTAGGACAGGTTCAATAATTAATATATTGCATATTGTTGTCTTACTCATGTTCTTAAGAATATTTTAAAATGCACTTTACTGATAACACTCCAAACTTTAAAAATATATATGTGAAACTGAACTGTAAATTTATTGTTTTTTGATGTAATAAAGTGATCCTTTCTCATCAATAGTGTTATAAATGATATGTATTTAATATTCACTGAATAAATGTGGCTGATGGCGACTGGATTCCATGTCAGGTTTAAAGTTCTGACTTATTAGTCTAAATTGGGGTAGATAAATTTCAGATTGCTCATCTAAACAAAGGCAATAGCAGTAAACATTCATCATTTTTAAATAGGCTTATCAATATAAAAATATTCTTATCATAAAACCAAAATATTGTAAATTTTACAATTTATCTATTTATTTATCTTTATAAGTCTATGGTTTCTCTGTGTTAAACATAAGTTGGTTTTGTTTCCATTTTCAATATAAAGCATATTTACAGATGTGTTTGTTTTAAGAATTTCATTAGAAGTCATATTGGAAAAGTTGGCGGACTCTTGTCAAATTGTACTGAACACCACACCTTACAACAGTTTTTAAATAAACACTAGCACATCCAGCCAGCAGTCAGGCCCCATGATCCACAGGAATTTCCCACCTACCTGCTCCAGATCCCCACCAAAGGATTTCAGCTAGTGGCCAGCCCCCACGCCTTGCAGGAAATTCCACCCTCCAGCCGGCACACAGGCTTTGTGTGGAACCCTGCAGTGAAACTCCCAGCAGAGCAGCTAGGAGTGAGATACATCCATCTAATCCATGAGCAGAATAGCTTGCCAGTGGGGCACAGTGGGTTCACTTCCCTTGGCTACAACAAAAAGAAGCCAAGCACAGTAGCCAAACCCAAGCAAGGCCCAACTGGACAAGTGTGGACTTGGTAGAACTGGACCTGTTAAGCTAAGAAACACCACTAGACCCAGATCTATAAAAGCATCTTATCTCTCTCTCTCTCTCTCTCTCTCTCTCTCTCTCTCTCTCTCTCGATCAAGAGACGGGACAATACGTAACGGGGATGAAAGTCTGCCTGGACATGTCTGGGTACATAAAGAGGAGGTGAGCAGACAGATCTCAGGGGAACTAATTTAAATATAAATTCCTAATTTGATATCTGTTTAGCTATACAGTCATGATGCTGACCCTTAGGATCTAAAATACAAACCCATTAATCACAAAAGTTTCTCAAGTGCTAAATCTCACTACCCACTATTAGTGAAGTTAATTATACTACTGTAAATATAAAACTGCAAATGTCCTAACCACATAATCTCTCTTGGATAATAATATTGATAGGAGCTAAGGTAACTACTACACCAAGGCTCTACACCAAAGGACAGAGGACAGTGCTATACAAAATGACAAAGATAAGGAGCAAAATGCAGTCTCAGGCCCTGAGAACAACCAGAAAACATGTAGGAGACAACAGCATTGAAAAACTAGAAGCCACACTCCTGGGATCTCTGAAATAATAGCATCTAACATGGGTTCCATTGTGTAATGGTGAGTAGTCTGAACTCTGAAATAATAGCATCTAAAGTAAAGAAACAACTGCAGAAAGATATAGAGGATAACAGGTCAGAAATGATCACTGAAGTAAAAAAAGAAATGATAACTGTAATAAAAGAATTACTAAGTGCTTCTAAAGTAGACACTGATAAAATAGAGAATATAAAAATGATAGATTTTTTGAATGAACACTATAAGAATGAAATAGAATGCATGAAGCAGATTCAAAGAGATATAAAGGATTAAAACCTCAATAACGAGCTTGCAAAACTAATTGAATGGAAGTGAAGATAGTTTCAAATTTTGAAGACACTGTTGCAGGTAGTGAAAAGGTAAGAAAAGATTTCTTAAAAGCAACTAGGATGCAGGAAATAATAATTCAAGATCTACAAAACAATGCAGAACTGAACAATGTAAGACTAATAGTCATCAATGAGAAAGAAGGAGACAATACAAAGGATATAAAAAGAATATGGGCAGAAGTTATAACAGAAGGCATCCTGAACATGTTGAAACAATCTGACTTTCAAGTAACTAAAACATATAGGACTTCAAATAACATCAACCCAGTTAAAACCACACCCAGACATATAATAATCAAGATCCAGAAATTCAGCAAAAGAACAATACAAGAGAAATGAAAGAGGTCATATTTAAAGGAAAACCCATCAGTATACTGGTGATTTTTTCTTCATAAATCATCAAGTCAAGGAGAGCATGGAGCAAAATACCTAAGTCTTCCAAGAAGACAAATCCCAGCCCAAAATGCTATACCCTGCAAAATTCACTTTCAAGTTTGATGGAGAAGTGAAAAACTTCCATGACAAAGAACAATTAAGGAATTTCATGGTAATAAAGACAACCCTACACATACCACTAAAAGATATTTTGGAGAGAGACCAAACTAACAACAACTCCATGAATGAGAATGGAAAGATCCCACCAAACAGGGCAAAAAATTAAAAACAGGTGAAAAAGGTATATACAACAGCAGGCAAATAACATGTCAATCATAAGTCAATAATCTCAATTATAACCATGTATGTAAATGGACTCAATTCATCAATTAAAAGAAATAGGCTAGCAAAGTGGATTAGGAAGCAAAATCCAACAATATGCTGTATACAAGAAACACATTTAATGCATAAAGAAATTCACAGGTTGAAAGTCAAAGAAAGGAAAAAAAAAATACTACATGCCCCAGCAACTCAGGAAAAGCAGGGGTAGCAATTCTTTTCTCCTACAGTCTCAACTTCAAATGAAGAATTATCAAATGAAATAAAGAAGGCCAATATGTACTGTTCAGGGGAAAAAATACAAGAGGAAGATGTAACACTCATAAATATGTATGCACTAAACATGGGAACACACAACTGTATAAGACAAATCTTAATGGAAATAAAAGATCTAATATCCAATACCATAATCTTAACAGGAGAACATAACACCCCCTTAATCCTAAAAGATAGGTCATCCAGACAAAAAATTAGCTAAGAAGTAGCAGAACTGAATCAGAGCTTGGAACAAATGGACTTAGTAGACATGTACAGAGTGTTTCACCCAACCACAGCTGAATACACACTTTTTTCTGCTACACACGAGTCATTTCCTAAAATAGACCACATACTAGTCCATAGATCATGCTAGTCCATAGGAACAAACAGTATCCTAATGCTGCACCTCAAATGTCTAGAACACAAAGAGCAAACCAAACCCAAAGTCCAAAGACAGGAGGAAAATATAAACACAGAGCAGAAATTAATGCAATCTAGACAAAACAACACAAAGAATTAAAAATCAACCAGCTGGTTCTACTAAAGCCTAAATAAAATTGACAAAGCCATAGTTAACATCAACAAAAAAAGGGAAGAAAAAACTCAAAAGCAATAAAGAATGAAAAGGGTGAAATTAACACAGACATGGGTGAAATTCAGAAGAACATCAATAGCTATTTTGAGAATCATTACTCTCACAGATTTTGAATGCACAAAAGCAACGCAAAGATTCCTAGAAAGGCATAAATTACCAAAACTGAATAAAGAAGATATACGAACTCTCAATAACCCAATATCAGCCAAGGAAATTCAAAACATAATAAAATAAACCTACCAACAAGGAAAAGTCCAGGTCCAAATGAATTCACAGCTGAAATCCATAAGAAATTCACAAAAAATATAATCCCAACACTTCTCAATCTCTTCAATGAAATTGAAAATAAAACAGTTCTCCTAAAATCATTACTGGAGGCAAGTATTATATTGCTACCCAAACTAGAGAAAGATGTAATTAAAAAAATAAGCTACAGGTGAATCGCCCTCATGAACATAAATGCAAAAATCCTAGCAAATAGACTACAACAAGTAATTCAGAAGTTTATACACCATGACCAGATAGGGTTCATCCCAGGGATGCAAGGATGGTCCAACATATGCAAATCAATATATGTAATGTACTATATCAACAGAGCCAAATCCAAAACCCACATGATCATCGCAATTGATGCATAAAAGGCTCTTCATGAAGTCCAGCATTCATGTTCAAATTCCTACATAAAATTGGAATAGATGACCTCTAACTTAGTATGACAAAAGCTATCTATGACAAAGCAACTTCTGACATAATTCAAAAGGGAGAAAACTGATATCCTTTACTCTCAGATCAGGTACAAGACAAGGATGTGCTCTGTCACCACTCCTATTCAATAAAGTTCTGGAATCATTATCTAGGGAAATTAGATAAGAGAGAGAAATGAAAGGAATAAGCATCAGTAAAGAAGAAGCTAAACTATCATTATTTGCAGATGACATGATACTCTACTTGGAAGACCCAAAAAACTCCACCAAGAAGTTACTAATATTAATACACAAATTCAGTAGCATAGCAGGATATAAATTCAATATCCCGAAGTCAATAACTTTCCTCTATACAGATAACAAACACACTGAGAGAGAAATTAGAGAAACAATATCTATTCCAATAGCATCATGGAAAATGAAATATTTAGGAATTAAACTAATGAAGTAGAATATCTATTCAATGAAAATTCCTGAACTCTGAATGAAGAGACTGTAGAGGATTTCAGAAAATGGAAAATTGTTCCCTGTTCTTTGATGAGAAGAAACAACATAGTGCTGATGACCATAATTCCAAAATTGCTAAGCAGATTTAATGCAATCCCTGTCAAAATATCACCAACATAACTCACAAACCTAGATAAATCATTTCTAAAATTTATGTGGAACCAGAAAGACCTAGAAGAGCCAAGGCAATCCTGCCCAACAAAGACAAGGCAGGAGGCATTACAATTCCTGACTTGAAATTATACTACAAAGCTACTGTGATAAAATCAGCATGGTACTGGCAAGAAATACACCTGAAAATCAATGGAATAGATTAGAAGATGCAGATGCAGCTATAAACACACTCAGCCATCTTAACTTTGACAAAGCGGCCAAACATGCATACTGGAGGTAAGGTAGCCTCTTTAACAAATGGTGCTACAAAAACTGGCTTTCTAAATGCCAAAAACTGAAACTTAACCCAGGTCTAACAACATGCACTAAACTAAAGTCAAAATAGATTAAAGATCTAAACATTAAAATGGAAACACTAATTCTCCTGGAAGAGAAAGTAGGTGGAAATCTTAAAGTCATATGGGTAGGCAAGCAGTTCATGAATAAAAATCAAACTGATGGGTAATACTTGAAAGAATTAACAGGTGGGACCTCCTCTTATTGAAAAGTTTTTGCATGTGAAAAGAAATTACCAATAGAATGAATAAACAACCCACAAATTTGGAAAAAAATCTTAACTAATAAGCTCTCAGACAATGGTCTTTCTAGAATTCATAAAGAACTAAAAAATTTTAAGGCCCCAAAATTTAAACACACAACCTAAAAATAGGCATCCAACATGAACATATACTTCTCAGAGGAAGAAACACAAGAAGCAAATAAATATGTGAAAAAATGCTCCACATCACTAGCTATTCATGAAATGCAAATTATAACAACACTGAGATACCATCTCACCCCAGAAAGAATGGTTATTGTAAAGAAATCAACCAACAACAAGTGTAGGAGAGGCTGCATGGTAGGAGAGTTGGGGGAGTCCTTCTCCACTGTTGGTGGAAACATAGACTCGTGAAACCACAATGAAAATCAGTGTGGAGACTTCTCAAGCAAACAGGACTGAAATCCCTTTCACTCCACTTATTTCCTGGGAATTTTCCCAAAAGAACTGGAAACTTCAAATCATTGATATATGTGCACCTATGTTTATAGCAGCTCAATTTGTAATAGCCAAATATTTGAAATAACAAAAAGGCCCATCACCTAAGGAATGGATGAAAGATAAGTGGTGTGTTTATACAATGGAGAATTCCTCAGCCATAAAGAACAATAAATGTGAAGCCTTCATATATAAGAATATGCACCTTGAACATATACTCATATGTGAAATAAACCAGGCCCACATGTGTAAGGATCTTATTGTCTCCCTAGTGTAAGAACTCAAAAGAAGTAAAAAATTTAAAGGTATAACACAGTTAAATAGAAAGCAAGAACTTAAAAATTAAACAAGGAAGACAGAGAAAGGAGGAAAGTTAAGAAATATGGCACGAGCAAAAGTGTACATTTATATAAATGAGATGGTTAAGACAGTGGTCCTAAGAATCTATCAGGTTTTTTTTTTTTAAATAGCAGTTAACGGATAGAATTCTCACCCTAACTTTATATGCCACTATCTGTGAACTAAGCAACTACTCTGAGGATAGCATTGTGCAATATTAAAACCATGGCTGAAATACCTATCATTCTGGTCTTCTAAATGCATGCTGCTTCTAATATCATATCAATTATTGTTATACTCTGTTTAAGGGAAACGCTTGTTATAAAGACAAGGTGATGAAAGAAAGTAAGAGACAAGAACAAAATGCCATAGCATTGTCCTGCTACAATGTTGTATATGGTTTGATTTCTAAATTTCTGTGTAAAAATGTATAATTGTTTTTTTCTCATTCTGTAGGGAAATAAACTTTAGAATATCTGTGGTTGTTGGAAAATAGCAGCTCCATGTTATGTCTAAGGTGTTTGATATTTGGACAGATGGTGATGTTAAGCCCAACTGCATCTGTTACAGGGTAATAATGTCATTAAGCTTCTCCTATGAATGTCTAATAACTAAAGTTTGTAGACCAAAACTTAGAGAAATAGAGGGGCTACAAGGATAGCCAACATTTTGGCCCTAGCCCTTCAAGGTCAGTGTGGACTCAGGACACAAAAAACTGTGCTGTGACATCCTGTAACTCAGTGATGTCCCAAGGTTTCTGATCAAGGAGATTATGGGGCCACAGAGGAAAGTGATCAGCAATGTATAGTATGCCTAAGGAGAGTAACCTAGAAAGAAATGTCTCTCAGGCTTTCACAGAGAACAAATTGGTCAAGCAATTGCCATGACTTATCCAAATGACTAACACTGACAAAAGATCTACAAGGTGTTATACATGGCTTCAGGGTAAGTCCTGATGGGATTTGACTAACCTTGTCTAATACAAAAGTTACATTTTTCCTTATATAGGTCTTGTTTAACTTAGTCTTAACCATCCAGGAGAAATGTATAACCACAGGTACAAAAAGTAGAGCCGCATTAACATGATGAGCTGTAAAAGACTCAAGTCAACAACTTCTGACAATTACTAGTTCTGCAGATAACCCACTATTATTATGGACTATTGGACTATATTGGTGCATTTTGCTGAACTCACATATCAAAATATTTGAACTGGCATCAAGTATGAAAAGGTCCTTTAAGACTTCTCCTCAAACAGCTTCGCTAAGAGCAATGCAACACCCATCTCTGACAAAAAAAGAAAAATGGGGGATATAAATAATGCACCATTTTGTAGTGGAAAAATGTATATCTGTATTCAGAATAGTTAGGGTAGATATACAGCTACTTTCTCTTAGTTCAATGAGAAGAAATGTTTGTACTAATAATGTCTCAATAAGATCTCATGACTGCATCTTGTTCTGTGAATGACCACTACAAAGACAACAGTATGCAATGTATTAATTGTCCTCCTAACCTGTTTTGAAAGTGTTTCATTGTTATTTTATTTTTTCATGAAAATAATTTAAAAATGGGAAAAAATAAAATAAAAATAAGCACTAGCAGAACGTACACTCACAGTCAGTCTCCCTTCTCTGTGCTTTCATGTTATATCTTTCTTTTTTTCAGAACTGGGGATTGAACTCAGGCCCTTGGGCTTGCCAGGGAAGTGCTTAATCCACTGAGCCATCTCCCTGGCCTCATGTTACATCTTTAGAGAGCAAATTAGTAATATTAACTCTTGGTGCAACTTTCTTCTATAGGCTGGTTGGCAGCTAAATGTCAGTATTGACCAGTTTAAATTTTATTTTGAACCCACAACCACTATTAAAAAATAATACTTAAAGGCTCTGTTCTGTTTTCCAAACTTCTGAAACATAGGTGTATACTTTTGATGTATATTTCAGAGGCTCTTGCAACTGCTCTTTCTTATGAATATTTTATACTTCTTTTTTTGCAGGGGAATAATTTCAGTCACTTAAACTTGTGAATAATTTTGGTTTTGAGTTGCTATATGACTGTCATAACTGAGAAATGTTTTTTTAAGAAATGAATAAATTGTAAGGATTGAGCCTTCTGATAGAGGCTATTACCTGTATGACATTTACAGAAACTTGGTTAACTGCCCCAATTTATCTGTGATAACATTATGGAAAGATATGTTCTTTTTCCCATTTACTAAATTAATTTTCATCACTCCCCAGGTTGTGTCATAATTACACATGACATTTGAGTTTGTTGCAGATAACTGACTATGATTCTGAAGTGTCTAGAAGGTGGCAATATCTTTGACATGAGTTAAAAGTAACCTTTATTAGGATTGATAGTTAGTGTTTCTTTTAATGTCCTGGGAATTAACAATTTTTGTTTTTTCTACAATAGTTACAGTACGTCTTTCCGATGCATTGTTTCTTCTTTTTGTACTGCTTTTTAACTTTCTTACATATTTGTCTCCCAATTCACAGAAGAAAATGTCTAAGATAGTTTTAATGGTGGTTAGATATTCATATTTAATAATTTTAAAATAATACCTAAGAGTTATGGAATTTTTCCTACAGATAAACTTGAGTGACAATTTACTTATAGACAGGACTGCTCAAATGCACAGCAATAACATCTGAATATTGAAAAAATGTTAACTGCACACAACAGCATATTGATTAAATAATTGTGTATTTAACAGAATATTAATGGAGTTAGTATTTATGTATTCTTTTATTAATTGGGTGTTAACAATATTAATAGTACCAATATACAAATAATCCCTTTAACCTATAAATTTATTAATATTTCATAATAGTGTATGCTTATGAAAGTAGTGGCTCTCTAGAAAGACACACAAGGGGTTTACAACTAGTTTACACCATTGAAGAACTAAGTGCCTTTTGGTTGGAACAGAAAACCTAAGAACTCTGAGAATCCGCTACTTCTACTTACTTCTACTTATTTATTAATTCAATATGGATGGAGATATATTGCATAGAGACACATTACAGGATATTAAAAATCCTTACCCAGGCCTTACCTTAATGTGAAAATGTGGAATAAATATTTTATTTTCATTTCTTTTCTAAGCTTCCCCGATAATAAAATAAGTAAAAACAAGAAAATGATAGCAGCAGAAATTCACAATCAGCAAATGATACCTGTAAAATTAAACAACATCTTTGCCCAAACTCATATCATTGCATTGAACTGATACCTTCTTGGCCTCAGGTAGGACAGAGATTTTTCTAAACATGGCCTAGAAAGGTTTCTCTGCTTTATCTTTAATCTAAGTGCAGTAGCACTCTATGGGAGAACACAAATACCCTTACACAACTTCAGTCTAGTACAGCAAGTCCCCACTTACAAATGAGTTCTGTTTTGGGAGAGCATTTGTAAATCTGATTTTTTTGTAAGTCCTGAAAAGTCAGCTTTATAGACTTTTGGAGCAAATATATAATATAAAGCAATAAAAAAATGCACAAAGTTACTCTACATTATCACACTGTATTCTAAGCACACAATAGCATAACAATGACAATGCCCAGAAGATAAGTAAGCAATTTGTTCACATCTACAAATATTGCTAATGTGGGGTCCATTCTGTCTGTGAAAGTTTACAACTCAAATGTTCATTAGTTGCTAACTTACAGAAAAATGTGGAGGACAAATAAAGATGGAAACTTTCTGGTATTGACCAGAAATAGCTAAGCAAATGTGGATTGCAAATCACTGCAACTATAATTATGGTGGACATTAACATGTCCACCATAGACTCACTGTAATAGTCAGCTAGGCTTTCTCTGGGGCACAATATCCAAAGCCATAATTTTAAAGAAGAAAGGCTAAATTTGGCCCGTGATTTCAGTTTTCAGGAGATTCAGGACATGGTGTTAGGCTCCAACACAGAAATATCATTGTAAATCCATGTGCTCCAGCCAAGTTGCTTAGTTCATGGCAGCCAGAGAGCAGAGCAGGGGAACAGTACCTGGGAATGGGGGACCAACCATCTGTAGTATGCACTATCACACGTCCTTAACCTGCCCAGACATACGAAGATGGGTGTCTGCTGAGGTATAGGCTTTTCTTAATCAAGTGAAGTTGAAAAATCTGGGTTAATGGTTATACTTACCAAACCAAATCTTTGCAGATTTGGAAAGTGAGGGAAGTTTATGCATCTGAGATGAAGATGGCATAATGTTAGGGAACATGACTGAACAAAAATATTGTAAAGTAACATCTCCAACTTGAACCTCTTAATCTGCATGATTGCTCTGCAGTACTGACTTGACTAGAACTGTCCTATTACAGGAAAATAAAGACCTTACAGGAACTAATCATAGGCACCAATTGGTTCCTATAAACCAATCCAAAAAATTATTTTTAACTAAAATATTTGGAAAAGTATTTAACTCCCTCAAATATTCTGACACATATTTCTTTTTACTCTGAATGAAAATAATTATGGTAAGTTTCATTTGTGGGAAAACTTTTTCTTAAAAACAGAATGCAGGATATTAAAAATGATAAGTAATATAAAGAGAATAGATATGATCTGACAGGCACAGAGAAAACAACTAGAGATAAATAAAGTCATCAATAAAGCCAAAATGAAAGCAATTTCACAAAGACCATGCACAGTGTCTTTAAAATGTTCTACAAAGCAAAACAAA
Organism: Octodon degus; assembly: GCF_000260255.1. Classification (NCBI taxonomy): domain Eukaryota; kingdom Metazoa; phylum Chordata; class Mammalia; order Rodentia; family Octodontidae; genus Octodon; species Octodon degus. The sequence continues at coordinate 1,224,023 of NW_004524870.1, read as the reverse complement.
ATTAAAACTAAAGGTAACAGAGATAAAAAATATTCATATAAAAGAAGAGGAGGTCCAAATCACTTGACTTATATTTATTAGAAATGAAAATAAGCAGAAAGAACAAAGATAAATTTGCATGCTCATACATTCATATACATACACACATCCATAAATAACTGTTGTCATAAATCAAATAAAGAAACTCTAGTCTAGGAAAAAATGATATAAAATGATTCAATACTGAACATACCCTGATGAAGCTATAAACTTAAAATATGAATATAAAACCTTATAGATAATAGGAAAATATGTCATTTACTTGGAAGAAAAAAAATAGTCTAAAGTCAGGACTTCAGTTTCTAAAAATTCAATAAAAAATACAATCAATCTTATTCACAAAATTTCTGACTTCCATACTTATGTGCTCAAGAAAATTGTCATTCCCATCTAAGGACAAGGACAGTTCTGTCACCATTTGCAGGATCCATTTATGCTTATATTTCTTAATTGGTCTTAAAAGTACCCTTTTCCCTTTGCAAACATGTCCTACTTTCCCAGACATTATATTGTCATATAGTATGAAACTAACTCTACTTGCAAAAAAAAAAAGGACAATGTTTTATTTTCTAAAAGATGTAAAGAAAGAAATATTTAGGAATAGTAAAATAAGCACATCAGAAAATATATCTTCATTTGCATCCCAACCACAAACAGAAATCTGAAAATGAAAAAAAAGTCTGAAAATAAATATTTCTTTGTTATGAAAGAACTGAGGCTACAGGATAAATTGCCACTCTGAAATCTGGATCATTGGATTAATTTTGTGAATCACAGCCAAGCCACAGAAGCCATACACTTGTGGGCACACTTAAAATGATAGCTTTGATCAATGGCTAAAGGCAGAATGTAGCTTAGCATGAAAGTGAGATGCTCCTGAGGGCTGCGGTTTTACGGGGACTCACACATTTTCATGGGCTTTTACCTAAAGGAATTCCTACTCAGTTCATAATGTGGACTGCCAAGAAAAAAGATATTTAGAAACACACCAGTCTCAAATTCAGTGATGATAATTGTGTTGTCATTTTAGTACATGTTGCCCGTTCTTTTCAAGCTAGGAAAACTGACTTAACTTCAGGGAATTAAGACAAGAAATAAAGCCATATTTTGGGTATCATATGTAAAGAAACAAATGAAAATAAGCCATGATGTCCATATTTTAATATTATATTAAATCTGTTTCTTCTAGACTTCAAAGTTCACATCTTTCTACATAAAAAGCTTTATCCTAAAACATATAAAACCATATAGGAATATTTTATAATATTTGAAATTCTGATTTCCAAAGTTATTCATTTTTGAATTAGTATACCAAACTTTTAAACATTTCACTGTATGAACTCTATGAATTGCATGCCTATACTTTCAGAGGGTTAGTTAAGAAAAATACTTGGTGTTTTGGAAATTTTTCTGAATTGCTTCTTGTATATTGATTTATATATCATACATGCATGATATATATCACATGTGTGTTATATACATTATATCATATCATATTTCATATGTATATCATATGTGATATATCATATATCATATTTCATGTGTATATCATATGTGATATATCATATTTCATACTTCATGTGTATATTGTATATTATATATATGTCATAATCAAAGAAGCTACAAACAAGAAAACTGATTTCTCAGTTGAAGACTGAAAGCTGAAAGCTGAAAGCTGGGATGTTTCAATTCAAGTCCACAGATCAGCAGCTGGAGCAGATCCAGGAAGAGTTCCTGCCCCAAGTAGAAAATGTTACATAGAAACAGTGTCTTTTACATGGGGAGGGGAAAAGTCTGCTGCTCTTCAGTTCTTCCAGTGAGGTGCACCCTCATTATGGAGAGCAGTCTGTTCTCAGTGTAGCACTTCAAATATTGCTTCCATCTGAAGCCATCCTCCCTGAAACACCAACACTAATCCTCTGCTAAGTATGTGGGAACCACACGTCTGCTATGTAGACACATAAAATCAACCCTCAGACACACGTACCATTCCACGGAAAAAATATTTTGATCATATTCTGTCAGTAGCTATTTGTGCCCCTCATCAAAATATTCATACATTTTGCAAGTTTATTATTGCTTTTCTCTCAGGATTTACTTCCGTGTGACACATGATGTTCCCATCACCATCCTCAAACAGTTGTTATGCTTCTTACATAGTGAAATAAAGTTATCTATACAGAATTAGATACACAATCCCATCAGATGTCTCTGTAAAGATAAGGGAGTTTATTATATGTAGATTTTGTATTCTGACCTGCATCAGAAGCCATTATGTGAGCTCTATCACAAAGGGAAAGAAATAAGTGTGGGTTTCCCTAGAGGAATTTGATAGCCGTTAGCAAGATTAAGAGTAATGAATAAATAATGTTTTCTTTAAATTTAGTTCTTCAGTTATCCCCAGATAATATTGTTACATTTTATATGATCTGAATAATTGTAACTATAGTAGAGATAATAGGGAACAAAGCATTAAGAAAACATATATGAAAATAATTCTTACACTTTCTTTTAATCATAGTTACTACAGGAAGCAAAAAAGTAATGAATCTGAGAAACATACACTGATATAAATTTTTCCCTCATTTTTTTGATATCATGACAAAAATAACCAATATGGAAATGCTATATGACCTTCTATAAAACAGGATTATTCACTCAGCACTTACAGATGTTAACCTGTTTGACTTCACAGAGATTTTTCATGCAGTTATGATTACTTTTACTTTACTAATGAGAAAACAAACATGGGGGAGTGGGCATGCTCTAACTATCACCAGTGAGAGATGGAGGCAGAACCTTTCTCAGATCTGTCTTCTCTGAAATGTGTTATTCCAGTCCACATGAGTATTTCCCCTCATACATCTGTTAAAAATAGGTAAAAGGTAATCCTAGTATTTCATCCAACATTAACATCAAATAAAACTTTACAGAATATCATGTTACAAATCTCATGAAAATTGAGGTCCATAAGTTCAGAGTTGGGCCTTGTAATGGTAGCTTCAGAAATCTAATCAAAGGCTAAATAGCTTAACGGACTAAAGGACCTACTTAGGTAGGTGCAGAGACCTGGGTTCGATCCCTAGCATGCCATGCTGGCTTCACCCCTGGGGCCTGCTGAGATGGTGACTGAGACTGGGCGTGGTGGTGCACGCATGTAATCCCAGGCCTTGGGAAGGTGAAAACAAGAGGATCACTACGAGTCCACCTGTATAGTGAGACCCTGTTGACCCTGTACTAAATACATTTAAAAAAGAGGTTTCTTTTTTTTCAAAAGAAAAATCAAATTTATATTAAAATTACACTATTTTCAATGATATTTTTCAACTAAGTATCTCAGGATTGGTAATTTATCTTAAATAGTAAGCCACATCAGATATCCATTGTGAAAAATTTTGGAAGTATAGAGCTTGTTTAGTATTTTTGAAAACAATATTCTTTAACACTAGCAGCAAGGATACATTGTCATAATCATATATACTTATACTTCTTTGAAGGGAAGATAAAATTCTAAACCAGTCTATGTTGCATTTTACAGCGTATTTTATCACTGGGAGACTTGTTAGAGAAGCTCCCTCAAACGTCCTCTCAGAACTGTCTCTGCCAAGGTCCAGCAATGAAAACCTGGCACCCTACATGTCTGAGTGGAGAACATAATCTCACTCTGTGCACTGTCCTAATATCTTCATTTACTTGTTATTGAGCAGCGAAGCCTGTGGAGGACTGGAAAGCGATGCTATCTCCCGCAGTTCACCATCTGCACTCGTAGCTTTGCCTTCCGAGATGCGAGTGCAGTGCTGATGCTATTCAGCTTTTGCCTACGGTGTTTTGTCTTGTTTTGTCTTTCATTTGTAAGGTGTTCAATGTACAAATCTGGATAAGTGAAAACTTACTTAGTAAAATACATAGAAGAAAGAAATAGTCAAAAGAATATGAAAGTGTGTGATACAAATATTCAGTTATAGAAGTAAAAGGATCCTACTGACGTTCTTTGTTGGTCAAACTATTTAAAAAAAAACATAGGAAATAATAGGATTCCTGGTAGAATACAAAACAGAAAAAGCCAAAGCACATGCCAATTTTGTTATTGAAGCTAATCTAGGAAATATATTTCAGATGCAGCAGGACATGTGACTATGCATAACATGCCCAAAATGACTTTGAGACAGAAGATATCGATCACGAGTAGAAGCAGATGGCAATCATTTTTATTAGCAATCACAATTGCTTTAGTGGTAGATCATTTTCAAAACACTTCCCATACTGCAAAAGTCCTTGTCTGATTCCATAACTTTAAAGAAATGTCCATCTTAAATATTACTGCTTGCATACCGACTCACAGATTTATCTTCCGAAGAATCATTTGATTAATATTTCATCTTATTTGGTTATAGCATTGCACTCTGATACACAGCTTTATCCATAGCTATACTTACTTCAAGTAACCAAGCGTATTACATAGTCTATGTACATGAAAACATATAATAATTGATGACAAAGTCATAGTAATACCATGTCATGCTAAATGTAATGTTAAAGAGTGAGCACTTAAATAAGAAAATAGTTGCAGTAAAAATACACAACCAGTAGATGAGGAGAAGGAGAAAAGAATGTAGGAGAGAGGGATACAAAATTAATTAAGATTTGTTATATACATGAACCAACCCTCATTCGTAATGTAATCTTGTGCACTGCAAGCACATAATAGTAAAACTAAAAATATAAAAATATGCAAACATTAAAATACATTTTGAAATTCATATATATATATATATATATATATTACTTGAAGAATGTGAAATTCTGTTTTAAAAATATCCTTTGATATTTCCCTTAAGTTGTTCAAGTGTCATTAATTTAATTTTTTTGAAATATCTTATTTAGTATCTTTGGATTCCTTATACAATTGAATTTTACAGAACACAGAATGTTCATAATAAATAATTGCTAATTAATGATTGAATGACTAAATCTATGAGTATCTGAATGAAAAAAATATTCAAAACTGTGATGTTATGACTATGTTGGAAAATACTGAGAAAAATTTAGAAAATTTGACTATATTTATGACATGTTCATGTGGATATTTTATACTTATTAATTAATATTTTCACATGAACACACATATAACTGTAATGAATGACTAACTTGAAGGTAAAAGGCAAAGCAAATTTGCATCTTTTGTTTGATCAGAAAAAGTTTTTATACTCCAAAGTAGGTATATCACAAAAAATATAGCACTATAATATATCTAAAAAACATCAAGTTTACAGAAAAAATATCATTTAGTATGAGTGAATGAACTCATATAAAGTAGAAATGCTTAGGGTCTAAAATAGAAGGGAAGAGGGACACAACAGTGGTATGAGGAAGCATAAGCTGAAGATATTCTGTATCATTGCACATGTTAAGAGTCAAGTTTTCTGGCTTAAAATTCTGAATGGAAAATACTTGAGAATGAACTGGTACTAGATTTGAATTTGCTGCCGAGACTACCTCCTCAAAGATATTTGTGAAAGTGTTTCAGTTGGGGCACAGCAATTGGTGGATTTCTAAAGATTCTCCATCAGTTTTCATCATAACCCATAGAGACAGAGAGCTAGACTTTTAATCATTATCTCACAATAAATAAACACAGAACTTTCTGTGTTATCTTCTAATCTCGGTTACATATGCATAGTAAGAAAACTGGAGGCATTATGGTTTGGAGAAAGATCTTGAAATCTGGGTGTTTTCTACAGTATGAAAAATATAAGTGAAATTTTTGTCTATTTACAAGATGGGAGGAGATACACCATTTAAATGCTTACCAATTCATAAGACTTGATCAGCCTTGGTCAAACAAATCTAATGTTAGAAACTGGCGGGCACCCTTACAGGTACACTATGTGATTTTTAGCAGAAAATCTCTGGGGCATTAATCATTCACTTATCTGTATAAAATGTTTCAGATAAATTCCTTATGATAATTGACAGCACTTCATGAGTGAAAAACAGCCTGAGTTCCAGTCCTGGGCTTCCTATTTTCTTCATTTTGTCAATAGGAATTTGTTTCATTTCTTAGTTTTAGATATCATGTATATTTCAGACTTCTATAGCATTAAATTTTTGTGGAATTATGATTCAGATTCTTTTTAGCTAAATAACCAGAAGCAATATCTCAGAAAGATGTACCTCAAGCATTCTTCGAAGTACACTTGCAAAAGGTATAAATAACAAGATGACAGGGTGGTTCCTCTTTATTTACAAAGTTTACAATTTTTTTTTAAATGGAAACTTTTCATGCCACTGAGCTGCATACTCACACATGGTTAAATGGTAAATTTCATGTTGCATGGATTTTATCACATCTTTTTTTTTAAAGGAAATTCACTATGCTTCAACTCACAGAGAAAGCTATTGGAGAATACAAATGGAAAGTAATCTTATCTCTGAGGAGCTACTTTAAGGCAGACATGTTCTATCTGTGACCACATTCTTCACAAGAAGGATTGAAGATATTATTCACATTCACAGTCCAAGATCAGGGAAGTGTGTGTAGTGCGTATGGTGTTGCAAAATGTGTGAATTAAAATGCCATGTGTAAATCCATTCATTAGCCCTGGGCAGTCCACATCAAGGTGTAACTCTGAAAAGAGAAGCAGAAGGGAAAGCAATGGAAAGAGCTCGTGCTGTCCATATACCGTGGGACAGAGTATTGAAGTTCTCAATCATGTGGATATTTTACACCTAAGAGAATCCCTGTATACCATTCCTGAACAATTTAGTGAGCATTAAGATAGCACAACCTGAATCCAGCAACCAATGCAAGTTAGAGAGAAAAACATGCAGATAACTCATTGATTGATTGTACCCAGGAAGAGCCTTGTCTACCTCAAGGAAAAATAAGACTTTTTCTTCTATTGGATGTGGTATCCTACCCAAAATATGTTTTGATCTGACTTTGTTTTCTAGGGAAGAACTAAATTTGAAAAGGAATGTTCAAACATATCATATCACAGGTGTGGCTTTTATTCAATTACTAAAACAACAAAGAACATTATTGCTGTACACAAAGCACAAAAATCAGTTTTAAAAGCAGCCCCCACACACACATATAAGTGATTTATTATACAAGTGGAATGCAACTAATGAATGCTTGCTTCATTCATCACAATTCTTTCTTCAGTTCACCTGTCTGGATTTTACAGCCAGCAGCATACCAGAAATATTAACTTGGAGAATCTATCTCAAAACCAGATTAGCTGAGACTCTGAGAATGCATCAACATCAAAAGTCTGCCAATGGCAGTTATTCCTTTTTATAAGAACAGTGAAAATCATTCCTCCTTATATGCAATAAAAATATTTAACACATAATTTGGTAGTGACAAAATTTCATGAAAGCTGAAAGCTATTGTGTGTGTGTGTGTGTGTGTGTGTGTGTATTTTCTCAGTTTTGTTTTGAGAAACATCATGAATAACCACAATTCTTTTAATGCAATTAATGGAGTCCAGAAAAGAAGGAAAGACATGTACTCTAACTTCTTTGTGTGTGTGTGTGTGTGTGTGTGTGTGTGTGTGTGTGTGTATTTAGCACAGGACCTATGTGGTCTTACTATATAGATTGGACTATAGCAATCCTCCTGTTTTTCAGGCTCCCAAGTGCTGGGATTATAGGTACACACCACCAAGCCCACTCAGTCTCAATCCTGATTCAGCACACCCCAGGCACAGGGCTGGCACTACACTCTAACTTCTGTTGAACTACTGTGATATCTGCTAATAAAATTGAGGACCATTCATTTTGTATGCCTGTAGGAGTGGTATGACCTGTACATCAGAGGGGTATTTATCAAATTTGTTCTTTGAAGCAATTCCAATTATTTCACAAGAAAGATTATATATATATAAATCCCTATATAAATCAAATAACCCAGAATCACTAAATATCTGATAATCAATTTTTAGAACAGCCTATTGAAAAAATTAATCAGCAACAAATTAGAGGAAGATTCTGCACAAGAGACCACTGTCCACAATAGACCACTTTCATATTTAACAGCATATTCAATTCAGAGGGTTCTTCAAACATCCCTTATACTTGGTACTTTGCAAGGAGACTCACTGAAGATAATAAACGTTATTTCACCTATGGCATACAGGCCATAATAAAATCACCTGGTGGGGAGACAGCTTAGAAGTCTAGGTGCCTGTCTGGCAAGTATAAGAATGTGAGTTCAATCCCTAGAACTTCATGCCATGCTGGCCCCAGAGTCCCGGGCTTGCCATGTCGGTCACTGAAACTGGGTATGGTGGATTATATGCACGCCTATAATCCCAGCGCTGGAGAGGCTGAGACAGGAGGATCACTATGAGTCCAAGCTGCATAGTGACACCCTATAGCAAATAAATAAATGAATATTACCAAGAAAATTCAGCAAAGAAAGACATTGTCACCTCCCTGTGCAATCGGCATAAATTTCTTTAATGTGATTGATGTGTGACAATACTTAACGGAATATTGACCTCCAGATGAGTTGCTCAAGCCGTGATATTCATATCTTTTACTAGGACACTATCAAATAATGTCACTGATTGATTGGTCTACTGTCCATGTGATTGTTCTATCTTCAGACTGAGCAGTATCTTCTGACTAAAGCCTCTACCAGAAGTTGTGTTATTTCCCAGCCTAGTGTGACCAGCTCCCACCCTAAATCACATTTTTATGTGAACATCCTAAGTCCTCCAGGAAAATGTGAGTTAAGCCCCGGGAGTAGAGTACAGAGCCCAACACTTTTTTGGAGAAAAAGTTATATTTTTCACTGCATATTCACTTGTAATTCTTTGTTAGTGTATTTTCTCAATGCTGTAGAAGTTGGACTTGAAAATCACAGTGTAATCCTAGTGCCTGGGAGGCTGAAAACAGGAGCATCAATATAAGTCTGATCTGCGTAGTGAGACCCCATAGACCCTGTACTAAATACGTAAAAATAAAATAAAATAAAAAGAGAAGGAGAATCACAGTGACCCTCGTTGTCATTTCTGTATCAGTGTTTTCCCGGACTTGCAGATGGTTGGCTTCCTGCTACCTCTTCCTGGGATCTGTTCTCCAAGCACACAACAGAGCTCACATCTCTCCTGCATGTCTCAATAGCTTTTGTGAAGAAGCCAGTCAGACTGAATGAGCGCTTTCCCTTAAAGCCTTACCTGAGCTAGCTCATGGATTTTGAAGATCTTCCCTCCAAATATGGTCACAGTCTGACTTAGTAGGGGTTGAAACTTCAATATATGAACCTTGAAGGGAGAAAATTCAGCACATTGCTTATATTCTAAGATAAAGGCCATAACTGTCACTTTGTCTAAATTACAACCCTTCAAATAACAAATGCCATGTATTAAGTAAGCAGTAAATATATATTAGCTTGCTATTATTTCACTGATTAAAATCACTATTTTCCCCAGTTGATAGGGATGAAATGTGTATGTGCTTGTTTGCTCCAACAAATGCCTCAGTTTCTTTTCCTGCTATTACACAAGCTGGGAGGAAGTACCAGCATTGAGCCATAGCACCTATGTTTGCTTTTGTTTTATTCTTCTGAGTCAAGGAATTTTGTACTTCAATAATTATCCCAAGATAAAAAAAAATTTTCTGTTATTATAAAATAAAGTTTAAAGGTGAAACCAAACACATTATATAATTATATATACATAGTACAACATGATTTAAATATACATATCATGTAAGGTTTTGAACAAGAAACTTTACATGGCACTGATTCTCTGTTATTCAGAACTGAGTCTTTCCAAGGTTGCCTGTAGTTCAGTTTTCTATATTGTTGTAAATGGAACTAAGCTCTGCAAAACATTGCTGTGGTAAACTGAGTAATAGAAACAAAAATACCTTTGAAGTGGTGAGAAGTACCTCCATCTCATGCCGAAAACTGCAAAAACCCAGCTTACTAATAAAGCCAGCAGACTTTTCCAGGTTTACAGATCTTACATGTCCCACCACTGTCTGAACGCACTTCTCCAGACCAGAAACACAAGTCCAGCTTAGTACTTTGTTTCCTCTTTCTTGGTTTCTATGGCAACCACAAGATGGACCATGTAGTTGTTGATTTAAGAAGTCACAGGACTCTTCTTTCTAATTAGTTCCATTTTCCTCTTATCTCTTTTATGTTTATATCTGAACAAGAGTGGGGAAGGATTGAAAGAGCAACATCTTAACAAGGATGGGGAAGAGTAAACTAGAGCTTCTTTTGTTAGGATAAAATTAACCAATTGAGAGAGCTGCCATCCCCTTCACCTTCACTATGCTCTTCTACAAGAGAAGATAATCATGTCAACTTTTATTTAGCTCAGTATAGTGTTCCAAGAAAAACATATTATACCTTCCTAGGACTCATAAACATACTAACAGAGTAATCCTGAAACTTTGATAGCTACAATGGTTGGCATGTGTTTAGTGCAGTGGTCAGGTAGGACAGAAGGAGGGAAAATCAAAGTTCAGTGTTGTTTTAGTAATCCTTAATGGCGTCATGAATTACTTTGTTATCCAGCAATAATGAAATTAATTATAAATATCCTATGAACTTAAAGATATTTTTCTGGTTGAATGAGAACATAAATTTTAATTATTCATAATACTTATCATGAATATTTAAACTGATTTACATACTCATATACTTAAATTTAGGTGGGTAACATAAATTTACACTATTGAATGTAGGTATCCATGCCTGAACTCTTTGTAGTGTCCGTGCAACTTTGGAATTTTCCACATTGAGTATAGCTTGTTGGTTCACAATAATTCTAAATGACTCATGGTAATTTTCACTTGCCATTTCTAAGTATTTCTCTTTTTAATGATGCCTCTGTACACTGGAAATGAGGATCTTTTGTCCTATATTATTTCATTCTTCTAATATATCCTTAATACTGTTCTACAGCTTCTTCAAATTCTTTTTTTTTCAAATTCTTATATCTAAAAATATTCACATTTTTACAAAGATCAAAGGTAATCTGAAACATTATTTTATTGAGTGCTTAAACATTTTAACTTTCATAATAATTCTTAAGAATGATGTAAATTATTACTATTATTTTTATTATATTTATTCATTCAGAAATGTACTAAGCTTTATATCAATATCAACCCATGACATTTAGCAAAATTTTGCAAAAAACAAATAAATTCAACGGAAGAGAGAAATGTATCATAAAACATTTTGAATTAAATCTGGAGAAGACATAAAAAGAAAGAAAATGTATAAAAGTGAAATGGAAAGACACCAAATTTTAATGCACCAACACCATTACCATTCAAATATGACTAAGTGTACAAAAAAGATAAAATTATATTGAGTGAGTACCTCAAAACTAATTAAATGCTGCCTGGATAAAATTTGCTAGAAGACAAAATATTTAAAATTAAAGGTAGGAAGTTAGGTTTGATGATGAATGCTTTTAATCTTAGCATTTGGGAGACTGGGACAGCAGAATTACTAGAAGCTTAAGGCCAACCTTCACTATATAATGGGTTCAAGGCCAACCTTAACTCCATAGACAGACCCTATCTCAAAAAGAGGGGGAAGATAAAAGGAAGCAGAAATCAAAAATATAGCCTCATGATTTTTGAGAAAGGTGTAAAAGAGATAATCTTCTTGCAAAACTGAATTTTTAAAGGCAGAGTATGAATCATGAAATACATATCAAAATTTTTAAAAAGTAACTCAAAACTAATCAAAGACCTAAACATAAAATCATGATTTGTTTTTGAAGAAGTCACAGAAGAAAATCTATAGAAACATGGATGTTTTTCTTTTTCTTTTTTTTTTTCTTTCTTTCTTTCTTTTTTTTTCAGAACTGTGGATGGAACTCAGGCCCTTGTGCTTGCCAGGGAAGCGTTTATTCCACTGAGCCATCTCCCAGCCCTGGATGTTTTTCTTTTATGCAGCATGAAATGTTCAATCCCCAGAAAAGATATAGATATAGATATATTGATATTGATATAGATATATAGATATCTTATATATGCAAATTTATCTAAAAGTACAATATTTGCACTGCAAAAAACACTAAAACAACAAAAAACAAGCTTTTGCATTGGGATTAAATATCTATAAATTAGCCATGTGATAAACATTAAAAGTCAACAAAAAACTTAATTATGAGCAATGTTGATATCATGTACTTTCATGTATGATTTGATAAGGATAATTCTCAAAACTAGCTGTAGTATTCTTCCGGACAGAAAGAAACATGACTCCATCTAATCATAAATATAACAATTAGACTACTCCGAATCAAAAGGCATTCATTCAAAGACATTTCTCCCTTAGTACTCGGGATTGAACTCAGAACTTCTACACTGAGCTATAGTGTCAGCCCCCACCTTTTGTTTCAACTTTTTATTTCTAAAGAATGTTCTAAGTGACCCAGTTGCCCAGGTTTTGCTTAAACTTGCAATCCTCCTGGCTTAGCCTCTTACAGTACCTGCACAGCAGTCACTTTATTTTTTTTTTCTAATAGTCACTTTGAATAAATCTAGCTACCAAATAAAAACTTTAAATTTTTTTCAGCTAGAAGGGACTAAGTGCATATAACAAAAAACTGCAATGTGGTATCTTTCACTGGATCCTAACATTAAATACTGAAATTAAAGTTTTGTGCTTTGGTTAATGACAGTTTACTGATGTTAATTGCTCAGTATTGATAAAAAGTATCATAGGTGAGTAAGAAGACACTGATAAAGAAATAGAAGGTACCTCTTCCCCAGGGCTGTAACTTGACTGTAAAGCTGCTATTATTTTAATATTTTAACCTTTTCCATACATGTAATTTGGTTATTTCCTATGAGTAAGCTGTATTAAACACACATGTTATTTCAATAGTTTTAGTAGGAAATCCAAGGGTAATGTGAAGAAAGATAACTAGTTTTAAGAGCTTTAAAGATATTGGCAATAATTTTCCTAAAGTGGATCAAAAAGTAGGGCATAGAGAAAGGACATGAAGTGAAAGAAAACAGAAGTGATTAAAGCTTTAGTTAGCCAGTTAGAATACAGGAACTACTAACAGCAATGTCGCAAAAATTCAGGAAGGGAAAAAAATTTGAGAAGAGCACTGATTACTAAATCATTGGAAATGCTAAGTTTGGCTTAAACTCTAGAAGGGCATCTGAGTCTAAAGGTCAGTAAAGCAGCTATTAGCATGTAGCTGTCAGAGGACAGATTTAGACAGCAGATAGAGATCTGGTGAAAGCACGCAGAAAGTGTAGCTGACATCAGAAGAATAAATTGCTAAGGCAGAGATTATAGAGAGCAAAAGAAAATAGCCCAGCTAGTGTAAGAGTATGAGAAAAAGGCTGGGAAGCAAGGACATCCTAAAGACAGAACTTGGAGAAAAATCTACACAAAGCACTCAGAATAAGGATGAAGAATAATAACAGGAAACAGTAAGAGTCAAACATGAAGGAGACTTGAGTAAATAAAAACAAGACAAGATAGCTAAAACTAGAAGTATCCAGAACTGTTAAGCACTACAGATATAAGCATCTGCATAGAGATAAACATCTATGTTAACTGAGTGAATTTCCTAAGGTCTAGATATGAAGAGGTCACTGATTACCAAAAGATAGTGGCTTTAATAGGTGAGCCTGCCCATTAGCTCAGTTGTTTAAGTGTCTGTTTAAGCAAAGCAGACAGACTCAGAATTCTGTGGTTCGATTCCCTGATCCTCATGCCTTACCAGACCTGCCCTTAAGGCATACTCAGCAGGCAAAAAAAAAAAAAAAAACAAACTTCCCTGGGTAGGTGACTGAAACATAACAGGGGAAGAAGTAGAAGATATAGCTCATTATATTAAATCATGGCATTCGTGGGAAAAATGTACAATGAAAGCAAGATAGATACATTGGGACTCTGAATGTGAGGCTCTAGATGGGTTTCTCTTTTCAACGTATGAGTTTTGACCACGTATCAGTTTCACAATTATGCAGTCAAGTATAATGTTTTGTTATCACTGGCTTATGTTAAATGAATATGTGAGGATTGGAATGCCCCATAGAGGTATTATACATGTATTTGTCAAATTTTTTACCTCTTACCTGAAAATAGTTGCATGTATAAATCAAGGTGACATAGAATTGATATAAGAATTAATATGTATGCAGGCATTGTAATGATTATATAGTATACTGCCATACAGTTTCCAAATGAAAGAGAAATGGTACAACATAATTTGACTGAGAAAACATTTTTTTTCTTATGAATGCAGGCAGCATTTTTTCAATAGGAACAGAAAACCAATAAAGTTAGTAATGGAGATATGAAAGATCAGAGATTAAAAAATAGCAAAACCTAGCAATTTTGAGAGGTTAAAAGCACAGTTGGAGGAGCCAGCCAGATAGCTCAGGAGATTAGAGCACCTGTTTAGGCAGTCGCAGGGGCAGAGGTTCGATCCTGTGCCGGCCCAGCCCCCAGGGAGCGCTGAGATGGTCAGTGAGACTGGGAGTGGTGGTGGACGCCTGTAATCCCAGTGCTTGCGAGGCTGAAAAATAGGAAGGATCACAATGAGTCAGAACTGTGTAGTGAGACCCTGTAGACCTTGTATTAAATACATTAAAAAAATTAAAAAGCACAGTTGGAAGGACAAATTATATTTACTAGAAGTCTTCAAAAAAAGGACAAATAAATCCTCTGGATTTAGTTTAGTAGAAATTAATGTGCTATTTTTAAACAAATATTTGAACATTTACTATGGAATAACTATTGTAAACTGAGCTATGTAGTGGACATATTGTGGTAAAAATACAAGGTCGTGATACTTGATATATATTATATATATGGTTTTGGGTTCTTTTTCCTTTCAATACTTTACCTATTATCCCACTGCCTGGCCTCTGAGTTTTCTCATAAGAAATAGGTTAACACTGTATTATATCCCTTGTATAAGACCACTCAAATTATTTTATCTTTCATTTTGATGGTGTGATCTTAGCCTATCTCCTGTGTGTCTTTGCAGTTATCTCCTTCGGAGTGTGTAGAGCTTTATAGATGTGTAAACCGATGCATTTCTTTAAGTTTGTCATGACCTAAGAAATTGATTTTTCACTCTTTCTGCTCGCTCTTTATTTTACTTCTGACACTCTGATAGCACACTTGGTATGCTTGGTGGTTACTTAATGAGAATCAATTAAATTTTCTTCATTTGTTTTATTCCCTATATGCTTGTCTGGTTAATTTCAACTCATACATCTTCAAATGAATGCATCTTTCTTCTTTTTTTCAGTATTGTTGCTATTGAGCTCCTCCTCCATAATTTTTTAAATTGAATTGGAAATATTATGGTTGTTTTTTAATGTTGTAACTCTGGAAACAAGTTTTCTGTCCTTCCCATTGTTCAGTAGCTTTATAATTCTGTTAGGTCATATGTGGCAGTTGAAGCCTCCATTACATTATGTAAATGATTACCAATCAACAGCCTGACAGAAATTTTCTTAAACCCCAAAAATCTGCCATGACTACTTTTCTCTCCTGGCTGAGACAAAAATATCCAACACCCAAAATTCAGGAGGGAAGGGCTTATTTCACTCAGTTTGCAGAGACTTCTGCTTTTTTAATCAGCTGGCTCCAAAGAAGGGCAGCATGGCATGGGGCAGCAGTTCAAGGCCACGGGGGACAGCAAAAGCAACAAGAGGAAAGGAGGTTAAGGAGTTTCTTTTCCTCCCGAATGTTGAAAGCTGCCCACCATGGGGTGAGTGTAGCACTCACACCATCTCCATCCCTTCCTTTTGCACAAGCTCAGGATTCTTATGAAGTGAGGACCTTAGCACCCTAATGAGCCACCTAGTTAAACCTCTCAAGTTGACACAATGAGCGAACCATAATACCTTCTTTTTTCATTAAGCACTGATCAGTGTTTATTTTCTATAACAGTTTCGAATTCTCAAATGTTGACTCTGAACCTTTTTATCAGTTTTAATGTATGGATTAGCAGAAAGGTGGCTCTTTGTAGCTCTGTGTTCTATCTCCCTTAGTAATATCACTCCTTCTTTCCTAGGAAACAATGCTATCTCTGTCTCTGTCTTCTGTCTCCTCCCTTCCTCCTCTCCTCCCACTTCCTTCCCTCCTTCCTTCCCTCTCTCTCCTCTCCCATCCCCACAGAGGATTTCTCCAGCAAAGGGGTTTATGTTTTGAAAATTTCACATAAATTGCACATATTGTTGATGATGTGGAAACTTTATTTTTATAAAATAAGAGAGGATTCATTTAATTAAACCCCAAAACCAGAAGTCTAAAGATAAATTCTGGAGCTCATGATGCAATTATATTTTAATCATTCTATTTATGGCAAGAATGCTATGCACTATGAAGTTGCAAAGATGCCTTTGTCAGTCAGTGGTCTGGACCTCTTCAAAGATACACAATCTAACTGGTGATGGATCTAGATCTATATCTGTATTTTTGAAACCAGTGGTCCTGATCTGGCTTCCAGGAGGTAGAAGGTGGCCAAAAGCATTTGTCCTGCTTGTGTTTGGTGATCACCATGTTTATTTTTCCTTTGTTGTTGTTTTGCTTTTCTTTAGATGAGCACTTTAGTTGTACGAGTACCAGCATTTTAAAGTAAAATGCTTTAGCATTGACTTACTTCATATGTGACATTTTGCTTTTTCTGTATTGGTGTGCAAAGTATCAGTTTTCTAATTCTAGTCATGCTTTCTGTCTTCTTGGGATTTAAAAAGGAGCAGACAGAAATGCAATAGATACTCATTATGCTGAAATCTATGTGCACGGATAATACTTCTAACAGCTTGAATAAAATCCCAAGATATTTATATTTGGATTTATAAGTATGAAGATACTGAAGCTAGACCATAAATTCTTAAGTGTCAAAGTAGCTTAGGCCAATTATCTACGTATATAAATGTATTTCACAAATAAACTATAAAATTCAGAAATCAGTCAATCACTATGCATTGAGTGCATCCTCTGTGCTTTGTGCTGTAGCTTTATTGACTGATGAGTATCCATGCATTATCAATATGGCGAGGGTAATACTTTATCAGTCATAGAACACACAAATAGAGCTTTGTGTGCATCCAATAGAGAAACACACAAATGTCAATTCCATGAGGACATGCCTTTTATAGACATCATGTAATTAATTAAACAAACAGATGAAATGTTTTCATATGCCAGATTATCTAGATAAGCACATTAAAGTTATCATTTTGCAATACACAAATGTATAATAAACTCTATCTGTATTTTTTTTGTATTTCTACTTAAATCAATTTAATTTTAAAGATTCCATTTTCTCTTCCTTATATATGTTTTTGTTTTGCAACCTTGAAATATAAACCTGGATAGAACATGGAGAAGTTATCAAAAATAGTTATCATCAGAGTAAAGAATAAGAGAAAATATTTTTTAGGAACAGAACAAAATGATTCTTATATTCTATCCTCATCCACAGGCCCACTGTGAAGACTGCCAACTGGCCCTCCTGAGTGTCTTATAGAACTCTGAGCTGCCACCAACCACAGCTCGAACTTAACCTAAAATCGTTTGGTCTAGTAGGTGGAAGAGCATAGACACGAGAGACCAAAAAGTCCATAGAGATCTCTGCTGCTGTAACAGTGAAAAACTGGTGCTTAGAAAATTCTCTTCAGGCTGCTTTCACCAAAGATCAGACTTCACGTCTTTGATCATTTCTCTTTCCTTTTGTCCATACTAAGCGATGTAGAGAAAAGATCTGCACAGAAGCACGTCTGGCTGTTCACACTGTTCTCTCATTCATTCTCTCTGCTCTTTATGGAATAGCTAGAGCTGTGTAAAGCTGATAGAATAGGAAAAATCAACTTTCCCCTCAAGTAAAGATGGCGGAATAAGTCTGTCTTCTTACAACACATTTGGAAAAAAGTATATAATATCCATTTTGACTTTGGGTGTTTTCAATATACAAATAATGGAATAAAGAACATTCAAATGTTAAAGTGAAGTGTTTTATTTGTATGCTTTCCAATTTTGGAATATATACTTGATAATGCACTTTGGTTTACTTCTAGAGACTTAATATAGAAAATGTTTAGAAGATTTTGTTTGAGGCCGAGGATTGTCTATGCTTATGTATAATAGAGAATATCTAACACCAGTTATATCGCTTTCATCCAGCACTCATTTTCTCTTCAAGACTTAGAATGCTTCAATGGAAAGGTTCAACTACATACATTCACATACAGTGTCTGTAGTGTCTAAAATGCCCTGTATATGCAGCAAGAATTCATTAGCCAAGATGCAGCCAAAATTTTAAGGGTTGAGAAAACTTGACAAAAGAACATTTATAACATTCCCTGAAGGAATTAGGATAAAGGAAAAATAAAAGACAGGTAATGATGATAGTACCATGGAATTGTCCACTTTCTAAATTCACAAAATAGTCTCATATTTTTGAAAGTACATAGTATTATATGTAAGTATTCTCTTAACAGAGTTCTGCTGCCAGGTGTTGCATGCCTGTGGTCCAGCAGTAGGGAGGTTGAGGCAGAAGGATCATTGTGAGTTTAAGGCCAGCTTTGGCTACTAAGTAAGCTGATGGCCAGCCTGAACTGCAAAACAAGACCTTGTCTCAAACACACGTGCACGCACACACACGCACGCACACACACACACGCACGCACACACACACACACACAGAGTTTTCTGCTTCACATTAGTAGCAGTGGATTATGAACTGGAATTGCTTTTCTTAGTAGACAAGTTCTATCAATCTATAACTTGGCAGGAAATTAGTAGTATTGCCCTGCTGCATTAAGAATTATTCAGAATCCTAACTGGACTACTCTCAAAAGTACCTTTAGGAATTCCTTAGCAGGCTAAGTTCTATCTAAAGAAAGACATTTTTCTAATGGAAGTGAAAAATAAAACAACCACCACTCTATTAATACTAAAATGTTGCTGGGAAAATTAGATATCCTGGCTTTAAAAAATATAACAGACACTACAGTAATGTGGCTTTCTTTGCACTGTACAGAATTCTTGAATAAGGTTCTATATGTAAATGAAAGGATTCAGTTTTCTAACAGACCTACATCATACCTCTTAAAATGCACACATCTAACCCCTCTCAGACTTTGTTTTTTCCTCAGTATTCAGTGATTAACAGTCTAATTTTCTTTAATTGTACTTTCATATGGAGAGGTTTTAGTTACACTTTTAAGGTACTGTTTAGTTTAATCTTATCAAAATCTCATGTTGTCCATAAGGCATCTTCTCTTTGCAAAATCTCTGTTTAATCTGTCTTTTACCACAGCTAGATAAAATGTACCATTTTACCTCTTTTTGTGTTCAGTACAATGGCATTAAGTACATTCACATGGTTGCAAAAGCATCACCACTATCAGCTTCCAGAAACTTTTCTGCTTGGAAAGCTGTGATTCTGTACCTATGAAAAATAATTACTCAGCCTCTAAAAATTACCATTTTATTTTCTATCACTCTGCTTTCGACTATTCTATGCACCTCATATGAGTGGAATCATAACAAATTTCATCATTTTGTGTCTGGCAATTTCACTTAGCATAATATCTTCATAGCTCACCTACATTGTAGAACTATCTGTCAGTTAGAATCTTATTCCTTTCTAAAGAAAATCATCTTCAATTGTACAGTATTCATCAGTTTCCCATCTCTGCCATAAAGAATCTGACACACAGCTTACAGCACGGTGTGTTTATTTTTACCTCATGTTTTCCCTCCATGGCTGGCTTGCTCCAAAGCAGAAGCAGAAGGCGAATGGCCCAGGGGAAAAGGCTCAGAGTGTGGCAGCAAGGACAAACGAAATACCAGAAAAAGATACATTCAGGTATACGTGCAGAATAGTTTAGATAACTGTATTGTTTTGTGCTGTTCTGTTGAAAGGAGCAGTTAATGCTCATTTTTTTTTCTTTTTACAAAGAAAGTGGAGCATAGCTGCCACAAATAAGGATAAAGTTGAGACATTTTTAGATAAATTGTTGCATCTTTTTTTTCTTAAATTTTTGTTGCTGTCTCTCATCTTCTTTTATTACATTTTAAAAAATTACTTTGAAGAGAGTATAGCAATAGTTGATATGACATTAGAAACAGTAACATTTAGAAGAGCAAGATAATAGGTATTTAAAGCATAGTTTTGGTATTACACATGGCTGATCTCAATGTAGTTGCTTAGTTCACAGATATTAACTTATAGAGTTAGTCACGGTGAGTATTCTGCCTGTTATCTGCTATTTTGAAAAACCTTCTGGAAATTCTTAGGACTATTGCCTTATTCACCTTGTAAATATACATATACAGTTTTTCCCCTACATTATTTCCTAACTTTTCTCCTTCCTCTCTCTTTGTTGTTAAATGTCTAAGTTCTGTTTCTTTCCGTTTAACTGTTATTCCTTCATTTTTTATTTCTTCTTTTGAGTTCTTTTACTAAGGAGACAATATGATATTTGCCCATGTGGGTCTGATTTATTTCACTTGTGAGTATAGCCTCAACTTGCATCCATCTACAATGACATTGAGTTTGTTTTTTTTTTTTTTTTTTTTTTTTTTTTTTTTTTTTCTCGGAACTTGGGATTGAACTCAGATCCTTGCATTTGCCAGTCAAGCGCTTATCCTACTGAGCCATCTCCCCGGCCCAAAGTTTGTTTTTCTTTATAGCTGAGTAATACTCCATTGTATAAAAATACAACATCTTTTTCATCCATTCTTTAGGTGATAAGCATTTTGGTTGTTCCCATATTTGGCTATCACAAATTGTGCTGCTATAAACATGGATGCACATATATCATTATGATATGGTGTTTTCAGTTTTTTGGGGAAAATTCCCAGAAGGGGATAGCTGGACTGAATGGGATTTCCAGTCTTGCTTTTTTAAGGAGTCTCCACACTGATCTCCATAATGGTTGCATAAGTCTACATTCCCACCAGTGGTGGAGAAGGGTTTCTTTTTTACCTGAAATCAGGGATTGTAATGCCTCCTGCCTTGCCTTTGTTGCCCAGATTTGCCTTTGCTATACTAGGTCTCTTCTGGTTCCACACAAATTGTAGGAATGATTTCACTACACCTGTGAGGTATACAGGTGGTATATTGATAGGAATTGTACCGAATCTGTATAACAATTTTGGAAGTATGGCCGTTTTCACAATATCAGTTTTTCCTATCCAGGAGCAGGGAATATCTTTCCATTTTGTGAAATCCCCTTCAATCTCTTTTTTTCAAAGTACTGTAATTTTCATCGAATAGATCTTTTACTTCTTTAGTAAGATTATCGTAAGTATTTCATTTTTTGTGGTGCTATTGAAATTGATGCATCTGGGGATAATAATTTTAAATGAAATAAAGCGGGTACACAA
Organism: Octodon degus; assembly: GCF_000260255.1. Classification (NCBI taxonomy): domain Eukaryota; kingdom Metazoa; phylum Chordata; class Mammalia; order Rodentia; family Octodontidae; genus Octodon; species Octodon degus. Next base: position 1,202,617 of record NW_004524870.1, on the reverse strand, counting down.
GTTGAAATATTGCCTGTTTCTTTCTTCTGAAAAACCAAAAGTATAACCAAGGAAAATAAAAATAGAGGATAGATCTTGAGAAATAGGAAGAATTTGTTCAGATGGTGTTATGGTTTGTGTCTAGTTGTTCCCCCAAAGCCTCATGCAGTCATGAGTTTGTGTTAACTCATGATCCACTGGGATTATGTGTGATACAAGACTGGGATTATGGGTTTTAGTACTGCTGGGATTACCCATAGGTGGGTAAATACTGGGAAGTACCCATAGGTGTGAGTACTTCCCCTACCCTGGGGCAGGTAATTTGCATTACAATGTAAGGTGGGAAGAGAAGCTAGCTGCTTGAGCTGCTGCTACCCCTCCCTTGTGCTCTTGCTCTTTGCTGCCACCATGAAAGGTTGCTTTCTGCTCTGTACTGCTCTGCGTTGGACCCAGCTGAGTATGGACTGAAACCTCCAGTAACTGTGAGCTAAATAAACCTTTCCTTCCTTCATTTTGAGTGTCAGGTATTTGTCCCAGCAACGAGAGAAGGGTAACTAAGACAGATGGAAAGAGGAGCAAGGGAGGAAGGAAGGGAAAGGGTACTTTTAAAATAGAGAAAGAATTGGAAGAAAAATGGAAACAGAGCTTTTGTTAATTGGGAGGGAGAGAAGGATTGAAGGTAAGTGGAAAAAATAGGCTATACTGTGCAGTTATAAATTTCCCATGAAAATGTGATTATTATGTACTTCAAACATGTACAAATAAAAAATGAATTTTACTAGTGAATAGCTTATGTGGAACAGCGCTTGGGCAGGGTGTTTGTTCACATACTGACTATCTTAAGCGCTGCTCTGGCACTGTCATCGCACCCAGTCAGTTTTTGTGTGTATGATTTACATTGGAAGCCTATTTATTTGGTCTATGTAGACTGTTGTTATATACTTTTAAAATTTAGAACAGTGTATTCACCTCTGTATTTGTTTCTGATGAAATCTAATTAGAAGTTCTTGTTATTCTTTTACTAATTTGTGCTTGCTTTCTCGTGAAAATAATTTTGTGCTACTTCCCATAAAAACTTCATATTCTAAGTACATTAGACATAATCTTGGTATGTCTCCAGATCTCAATAATGTTCTTTTGCGGTGAGACTGAAAAGGAAGGAACAAGCAAAAGATCAGCAAAATAAGAAATGAAAAGGAGAGAAACATTAGCATATTAGAGAATGAAAGTCTCTCTTATGAAGTGGGAAGACAAAAGTTCATTTCCTTACTGTTAACTATGCATAATACAGAAATGATAGAACTTGAAAGAAGAAATAAAACAAAAAATTCAGCAGTGGTCAATGATTATAATAACTCTACAGGTAGTGCTGACAGAGTTGACCAACATCTAGCAAGCTATCATGCAATCAAAAAGTGAGGAAAA
>NW_004524870.1:1182211-1200927 GCF_000260255.1 Octodon degus | reverse complement strand
AAAATAATTGAAAAATATGGAGCAATGAAAATTCAATCAGGAAGTCCATCTCCAATGTCTTCCCCACTACATTTAATGGTTGGACATTTTACTGAACTTTTACTACTCACAGAAAAAAAAATTTAAGGCCAACATTGCAGCATAAAATGTGTCATTCAAATCAAGGTAATAGTGTGAAATGAACTCAGAAATGGACAAGATATTGGAGTAGAAAATGTCCCTCCCTCCAGCTGATACACTTCATTTGCCTGGGCAACAGTTTGTGTTACAGTACCTGTTACTTCTGAGTCCTAGAAACACTGATTCCTGTGATACATAGCTGGTTACTATGATGCACAGTATAAGAACCAGGGTAGACATCTGCCAAATGCTGTTTCTGTACCTCCTCCTTGTTCATCTCATCTAAGGCCAATCAGGGCCCGATATGCTGGAAATGATCCTAATAATTATCTATCCGCATAAAATATGGACCCTAAATCCTGAGCCTTGTTTCAGTGTTTCAGATAGTAGCATTGCCTTGTGTGTTGAATGTTTTAAAGCATACTATATACAGAAAAAATATTGGACAAATTTGATAAAAATTGTCATTTTTATATATACTGTTTTGTTATCTATAAAAGTTATTGCAAAACATTTAATATTTTACTATCTACATTTAAATAATGGAACTCATAAATGATTAAAAACCTCTCACCAAACCTCTCCACCAAAAGTCATGTACTTGAATGCTCAATGTATCATCATTAGTAGTATGAAAAATACAGCAGGAACAACTCAAATACTCAGCAGTATAGCAGTACAGTGAAAACAGACAAATTTTAACTTCAGGTATCAAAATAAATATTTCTCAATTATTTCATGTTGCATGAAAAGCAAATTATTTTACAAAGAATATACTAAAATGTTTTATTCTATCGAGTATGAAATGTAAAAATTCCTTTACCAAATTATGATGGTAGACAGAACTAGCTCTCACTGACACTTGGTCATCCTCTTTGCATGAAGTGCATGAGTTCATGAGCATTACATTTTTTTCCTCTCTTACAATCAGGAGAACTCATCTGATTGGTTCTAGACACAATAAGAAATCTCAGAGTGAAGCCTGAAAGTGCAGTTGTGATTTTTATGACCTCCATGTTCACATTTACTGCAATTTAGATCCCAGAGGTACACATTCAAGTGGGTGAAACCTTTCTATCACCAGGGTGACTGTGGAGTAGAGCCTACTGACCTAATGGGAGATGCAGTTTTCTTGAAAAAAACAAAGAATTTAAATATGCTAAGATGGAAAGAGGTAGAGATTGTTGATTATTGCATTAATTACTTCATCAAACCATTGCAGCCTCTGTGTTATTCTCTATATATTCCTCCAAAAAATTAGAGCTTAATTTCACATCTAAAATAGTAATGCATTTAGAACTAAGTTTAGTAAGAGGGTGAAAGTTAATGATCCATAATCTTTTTCCCCAGATGAGTACTCAGTTATTCTGAAACAATTTATTAAATATCTATTTATTTTACATTAATTTGCAACATCAAAACAACTTGCAATGTCAAAGCTATCATAAATCACATTTCACAAAAGTCCATTATGCGAATTATGGTTTGTTTTTTTTGTTTTTGGTCTACCTCTGCATTGATGTTAACTCTCTCAAATTATTTGAGATTCATGATGTTGTGACTTGAAAAAAAAAGCCCTGGATGATTCTGAATCCTTTTTTATAAGTGAGTTACTTTTATTTGTTTTTTCTCTTGTAGTGTGTGTGGTGCTGAGGATCCAATCTAGAGACTCATGTGTATGAAATACTCAGATACATTTATGCTTGTCATTCACTTCTTCTGAAGAATTTACAATCAGTCCACTAAATTATTCCATTATAATAATTAGATACATAAGTTTGGGCAAAATTAATACCGCTGTGATGCATTGCTATTCTCTTACTAATAAATTTTTAAAACATTTGTGTTTTATTATAAAATCAACTATAATATTTCTTTGCAACATTTGGTGAACATTGCAAAAGTTTTGATGTTTGTCTGAGAAGGTAGCTTTCTAGAAATTATTCATCTTCTAACTCCAAAAATTGTGAGTCTGTTAGGAAACTCCTAGAGGGACACAGCTGGCCAGAGCTCTAGTTATGGACCTACTTAGACACCTGAAGGCTGATGTGCTAAAGGCTTTAATTGTCCCATTCCAATCATAAACCATTCTTGTGGAATTATGCATTATTGTGAGGTTTATTTCATGATTTCTGAAGAAGATTTATTTCTTATATGTCCAGCCATAAATTAAAATATAGTTGAAAATTATGCATTACTGAGACAGAGTTGTCTGAGCACTGTATTACTTGGCCATTGGGAAGGTAAAACTTGGATAAATAATTTCAGTCTTATTACTGCTAATTTAGATTTTTGCATTTACTTATTTAAGGTAGAATTATTTATTTATTTATTTATTTATTGCAGTACCAGGGATTGAACTCAGGACCTTGTGCTTTCCAGGCAAGTGTTTATTTTACTGAGCTACCTCTCCGGCCCTTGAAGGTAGAATTTTTAATTCATCTCTTATTTTAAGAATGATAAACCCATTACATCATATAAAATCAGAGCAGGTGATTATCTGTTTTGGAATCTCTGAACTGGGAGAAGCAATACATTTTAAAAATTACTTAGGGATCTGGTTTACTCTAGCCAATTCATCTACTCTTTCAAGAAGAGATTTGATTCCCAAACTGTAATTAAAAGAGTAATGACTAGATAGTGGGGTGTGGTGTGAAGCTCTGAGAGGTGGTCCTGTGTTTTGTCCATCTACCTTGCTCAGTAGTTGACTGAAAGGGGATAAAAAATTTTCTCACAGGAGAACTTTCCTGGATTCCCAAGAGACAATAGATGTCAAATAGTTTGGCATGGGAAAAATAGATTATTAATAATAGCTATTTAGCATATCTGTGTGTTTTCCTCAGAGTAAGGTAGTTCATTTCCTTCTGAGAGGAAAAATACAGACAGCTGAAGCTTAAGAAAAGTCAGAATCCATCTGCGTTCAAATGACCAGCACTAGAGCCCATGCTACAGTGAGCCAATGGAAGGATAACAAAATGGGAAGAAGACAATTTCTCACAGTACACACAGCATGACCCTGTCCAGATCAGTTGCGAAGCAGCAGCAGCTTCCCCCTGGTGAGGACGCAGAATTTCACGCCTTGATCCAGGCCCTGGTCATTCCACCTGTACCTGATTTTTATAAGCTCATATAAATGATATCAAGTATCAGTGAAAATAAATAAACACATGAGGCAAAATGTCTGCTAGCAAGTGATGCTGGGTAACCTCCCAGTGCTCAATACCTCAGTCTATGATTGCTCATTAGCACAAGGGGAGCTTTCCTAGCAGCCAAGATGTGGAGAGAAGATGCATTTACACTAACATCTGATGTCTACCTCCAGATAGAGTTGGAGTTAAAGAAGAGATGGGATGTCAAAGAAAGCTGGAGAAAAGCTTCCTTTTCTGTACAGCCTGAAATTTGTAGCTCATGCATAAATTTCATTTATCCAACTCATGTGTCATTTAAACATTTGAAGGGATATATTATTGCATAACTTCCAAGTTGTTCCAGCACTTAACTCAGTATATTTATAAAAGAATATAGGGCTGGGAAGATAGCTCAGTAGAGTAAGTGCTTCCCTGGCAAGAGCAAGGGTCTGAGTTCAATCCCCAGTTCTGCAAAAACAACAACAACAAAAAAGTGCTCAATAAGTGCTTCAACAGAAATTTAAATGAATTAATATATTTGTGAATTTTATAATGAAATTTTTGTAAATATTGACACATGAAGAAATACAAATTAATAAAGGAATAATCAATAGAATAAATTCCAAATTTTTTCAGAATTAATCTTCCTCTTTTTTTGTTTCTATAATCCTGCCATTTATTTATTTGTTTCTTAGTCTTTTCTGTTCAATTTCCATTAATTTTGAAACTTAACATAAGAAAATAAGGTCATAACAGAAATATAAAGTAGAACAAAGCAAACTAGAGGATATTATTATTATGTCATAAAGATAAAGGAGAAAATCTCTCTCAGAACCAATTAAAGGGGAGAAAATAGAATAGGGTAATGTTTGTAAAACAATTGTGTCTCAGAAAAAAATCTTGATTCTTATTGGATTAAAGTCTACTCATAGAAATAAATCCCAGACTTATTTAGGAGTCTGGGCAGGACAGCCCAGGTAGCCTGCACATTCTTCAAGTTTCTTATGTTCCTCTTTAGCATGCGATTAAAAAAAAATATTTTAATGAAAAAAAGATAAAATAAGAATTAAACAATTTCAAAACAGGTTGGTATGGTAGGATTAATTATTAACAATAATTAATAAATTGCATTTTGTTGTCTTCATAGTAATTACTCAGAGGAGAATATGTACACATGATATCTTGTCTAAACACCATTGATACAAGTCTTTCTTCTCATTGAAGACCCTTCTCTGACAAGACTAAACAAAAAAGGAGGATATGAATAAAGGACTCTTTTGTAGTGAAGAAAATATATATTTGTGTATATACAAAATATTTAGGATAGATATACAACTACTTTCTCTTAATTCAATAAGAAGAGAGGTTTGTCTCTTCCTCTTTGACATCTCAGAAGGCTAACTGAATGCACACTTCCACCTATTTGGAAATGGAAATCTGACACAAAATTGACCTCTTATAACAACAAAGATCATATTTTCCCTCATATTCACTAAATACTGAGCATCTATTCTGTTTCAGAAAGAGAAATATTAAAGTACAATATTACTCTTGGACTCATGCTGCCCTTTTCATATAGTTAAAAGAGGGTTGTTGGCTTTTATCCCTCTGAAGAGATTGCCACCAGTCCCAGTACTGTTTTGCTTCCCACAGTTCCAGGAACTTGTCATGCTGAACACTATAACTGAGGTGCAGAGTCCCTGGAAAGTCACACAACTCCCCCAACATCAAATAAGGAGATTCGCATACCACTGGTTTGTGATGAAATGTTCTTAACTGGCATTTAAAGAGAATAAAAAATGAGTATTAAATGGTATCTCCAGGCCATTGTATCAGTTTTGCAGGCTTTTCAGAAGAAAGGGATGGACAGTTCTTCTATTTTAGATTATTGATTTAAATACCTTAGGGTTTTCACAGTGTAGTCACTGTAAAGATTACAATACAGATGTGTACATGTTGATTTACAACACAGTCAGGACAACGTTGTGGTACACTGTACTGAACTTTATAAAATTCTTACTTAAGAAGGACATATATATGACTGAGTGTAATCACAACCAGAAAAGTGAATTAAGATATACATGTTGAGGAAATAGAGTAAAATGGTTTATGAACAATTTTTGCTCTTAAAATTTATTTATATTAGGTCATTCAGGGGAAGTATTACTACAGAAGTAGTAAGTTTGAATTTTAAGAAGATATGTTTCATAGGAAACTGCTTGGATTTCTTTGCTATAAAAGTGGTAATAGTAGTTTAAGTCTTAGTTCAGAAAGAGCACATGACATTCCTTAAATATCTCTGATATCTTCATATTTTTCTACCTCCTAAACATCAAAACTCAATGCAACAAAAATATGTGTTCAGAAAACATTTGGAGTTGTGTATAACTGGGGACTAAATGATGAGTCTATTTAATGGGCGTCGTACTCCAACACTGCATCAGTCCATATCGTAGTGAAACATTAAATGTTAATTATGGCAATTCCAAATTTATTACTTTTATCAAACAAACAGATCTTCTATAATTTTTCTAGAAATTGGCTCTACTTCTACAATATTTTAAAGTTACTGATTGAGGAAATTCAGAATGTCTTAATATCCTATTTATTTGAAACAAGGGGCAATTAGAAAGCCAAGCAAAAGCTCTAACCTGTTGCAGCTTTTTCTACTACTAAGAAAAAGAAAGTACTTTAAAGAAATATGACTACATTGTACTCCGGAGATAAAAACATTGCTGACTTCGTGCTCCACTAAATACGTGTTAACTTGTGATGTAACATCCAGTTTTGCTGTGTCTGCACGTGATCTCTATGAAAATTTTCATAATTATTGAACTAGCTGCTTCAAACTTTAAAAAAATGGTTGCATAAATGCACTTAAAGTATACTTCAAATTTAATTAAGAATGTATGAACATATGACACATAACATTATTTACTAAAAAAAAAACAATATTTACTAAGAGGTTGTAATCTCAGAGAATCTTACAACAATACAATGAAAAAATGCTTTACTAAAAAATTAAGTACCTTTCCAGTATCTCCATGGAATCTATGCAAAGCATTCCAAGAAATTCTGATTAATTTTTTTTGCTTTTACAAATAGTTTTGCAAAAATATTTCATAAATGTCTTTAGTAATCTTGTGTCGAATTGACTTAAATATTGTGTTTAAAATTTTCCTTAAGATTTTTAATTCTAACTTACTAGTAGTATTCTAGGTTTGGTAGTCTTATGCCATAGAATTAAGTGGAAACCTCTATATGTAAAAACAGCAAATAACTGATAATATAGAATTCTCCAACAGAAAGATCTTGGGCTAGTAACTGCAGATCTAATATGTTTTTAAAGATTGTTACCTTCTGTAGAAATCAATTATCCATCTCATCATGCCCCACAGGCAGGGCAAGCTTGGGATTCCAGGGATCAAATCCAGGCCTCTGTGCTATGACTAAGCAGGTGCTGTCGGGCCAGCCTTTTCAGATAGTTTTTGATGTTCTTAAGAAAAACTTTCTCAAGATATGCAGAAAAAAAAAAAATGAAAAATCATAACAATTACCTGCTTTAGGAATCAATCCACTCCAGTCAGCACTAAGGCCCAGTGTGTTAGCAGGACCATCCAGGGCCCTCGGGATCCGCACTGCAGCCAGCACCCAGGCCAGGTGTGCATGTGTAACTTCCTCCACCAGACAAGCCTGGTGTGGAACCCTGCAGCAGAACTCCCTGCACAGAACCTAGAGCCAAGACCCGCCCAGCTAACCGGGGAACAGAACATCTTGCCAGAGTGGCACAGCAGGTTCACTTCCAAGGGCTGCAGCAGGAAGAAGTGGAGCACAGCAGCCAGACCCAAGTCACACCCACCTGGGCGAGTATGAACTTCATAGATCCCGACCTGGTGGGAAGGTAATAACTGCACCAAAGCTCTACTCCAAAGATCAGAAGACAAAATGACAAAGAGAAGGAGAAAAATGCATTCTGAGGCCCTGAGCACACCAAGAACACATGCAGGAGACAATATCACAGAAGAAATTGGAAATCACGTACCTGAAATCTCTGTAGTAATACCATGTAAATTCAAGAAACAACTGCAGAAAGATATACAGGAAATCAGACCAGAAATAATTTCTGAAGCCAAAAAACAAACAAACAAACAAAAAACAAGTGACAGCTATAATAAAAGAATTACTAAGCGCTTCTAAAGAAGACATTGATTAAAAAAAAATGAAGAATAGAAAAATCATGGAATCCATGAGTGAGTGATACAGGAAAGAAATACAATGTGTGAAGCAGATTCAAAGAGATATACAAAATATTAAAACTTCAATCACAAGCTGGCAAAACTGTTTGAATGAAAGTGAAAATAAACTTTCAGAACTTGAGGACACCATTGCAGTTAGTGAAAAGGTAAGAAAAGATCTTTTTGAAACAATTAGAAGGGGCTGGAGAGATGGCTAAGGGGCCCGGGATTTGGCTAAGGGGTCAGGGAGATGGCTCAGTGGAATATATGCTTCCCTGGCAAGCGCAAGGGCCTGAGTTCAATCCCTGGTTCAAAAAAAAAAATTATGAAACAATTAGGATGCAGGAAAAAAATAATTCAACATCTGCAAGATGATACAAAGATGAACAATGTAAGACTAATAGGCATCAATGAGAAAGAAGTCAATACAAATGATATAAAAAGAATATGGGGAGAGGTAATAGCAGAAAATTTCTCAAACATGGGGAAACAATCTGACATTCAGGTAACCAAACCATATAGAATTCCAAATAACATCAACCCAATTAAAACCACACCCATACATGTAATAATCAAGATTCTAGAAATTCAGCACAGGAACAGTACACTAAAAGCCACTAGAGAAAGAAACAGATTATATTTAAAGGAAAACACATAAAAAAAAAAAGGGCAGATTTCTCTTCACAAACTATTAAGTCAAGAAGAGCATGGAGCAAAGCACTACAAGTCTTGCAAAGAAAACAAATTCTACCCCATACTGATATACCCTGCAAAACTGTTTCAAGTTTGATGGAGAAGTGAAATACTTTCATGACAAAGAACAACTAAAGAATTTCATGACGACAAAGCTAACCTTACACAGATTACTAAAAGATATTATAACTGTCAATGTAAATGGACTCAATTCAGAAATTAAAAGAAATAGACTGGCAGAGTGGATTAGGAAACAAAATCCAACAATATGCTGTACAACACTCCATCTATCAATCAATTGGTTTATTTTCAAAGTTTTGTCCAACTGGTAATTTCAATAGTTCTATGATTTGTTCCTCGGGAACACAATTGTTTTTATGAATCATAAGTAATGCTTTGTCCTGGCTTTATGGCTTATTGACTTAGAAATAAATTTTCTGCAAGTTTAGAATTCACTGTGGATGCTGTCAAGGTTCTTATTTTGAATGTGGAGAAATTAGAGAAATCATGTTCTAACTAAAACAAATGAAAAGGTATTATATACTATATATCTTACTTTTGGAATGTGTCTATAAAATAAACATGTGTGCACATTGTTCTTAAATTATGTAATTATTTGAAAGAAAAAAATCACTTAAATCACACTCCCCTAGTTAAATGATAAATTCTCTTCTAATTTTACAGAAGAACCCTTATTGGTAAATATCACTTTTTGTGTTATGTTCTAGATATTTATTTAAAATAGGCATTTAATTGATAGATCTTTATCTGGCCTCTGATCTGTTTCTTGATTTTGAATTGTTTTTCTTTTTTATATATTAATGGTTAGGTTTGGATTTTGGTTATGTAGGTTTTGCTGTTTTCAATGTGAAAACACTGCTGTGGTCTGAAATTTCACACTTCCTATTTGGTAACTTCTAAAATCCTAGGAGTAGGTTTCCGACCATGTTCTTGATCCTTCATTTTGTTTTTTAATTCAGTGAAACTTTTTAATATGCGTATGTGTGACATGCAGGACAATCTTTACTGCTGTCTATGTCATCAGTTGTATGAAATTGTGAACATAATACATTTTATTTTATATAAAACAAATAAAAAATAAAATAATACAAATTAAAAATTAAAAATAGGAAAAGAAAAAAATCAATCATCCTCCAAATGCGTTGTGATGTGATGGAGATTAAGTACTATCTATTCATTATTCCTTTCTATAATTCTTTGATACCATGAGTAAATGATGTGTAGTTTACTTTTAAATATATCTTCTATATAGATTTTATTTACCCCCATAAAATAAATGTATATATATTTATTTATTTACAAGTATGGTAATAACACATATTTCTCTAGGCTGATATGCTTACTAAAAGGATTAATTCTAGTAGAAATGCCAAAGATATTACTTTAATATTACTTGATAAAAATTTCATCAAGGAAAATTACAAAATGGGAATAATATTTTCAAATTGTATATCTGAGGAAGGATTTATATCAAAATTTAGAAAGAATGCAAACAACTCAATTAGTGGCAAGTAATCCAGGTACGTATAGCCATTAGAATTAGCAAGAGATTTATTATAGACCAATATTAAAAATATAAAATAGGTATATAAAAATGCTCAGCATTCAGTAATCATCAGAGACATGTATACCGAAATCTTAATGAATATCACCACTTCTCAGTAAGAAAATGGGTATTATAAAACAAATACTGAAAGTCAACCATAGTGGCAAGGATACACTGTTGCATATTGTTTGTTCTATTTGCTTGGGTACTGTTGTGCAATGTTGCTGAAAATGTAAATTAGTACAACCATTATGGTAAACAGTACACAAGTTCTCCAGAAATTTAAAATTCGAACTGCAGTTTCATCCAGATATCTACTGGTAAAGAAAACTGGCTCATATATACAACACAGTACAGTAGTATTTAGCTAAAGGGAGCATTCTTTAAATTGCGCATATGGATGAAGCCAGATTTTGATGTTAAGCCAAATAGTCCAAACACAGAGTGACAAATACTGCCTGATTTAACCCCCATGTAGAAACTACAGAATCAGATCTTACTGAAGTTGAAAGAAGGTAGTTTCTGGAGGCCAGAGTGTGTGTGGAGTCTAGGGATAGACAAGGAAAGATTAATGAGGAGACACTAAGTTATAGTTAGAAGAATGAAAGTACAATGATTTCGTGCACAGTAAAGTGACTTGATAAAAATAATGCATACCTATTAATGCTAGAAGATAGGTTTTTCAATGATTTTTATCATAAATAAATGACATATGCTTGAGGAAACATATGTGTTTACCCTGATTTGAATATTATGCAGTGTTGTCAAGTATCAAAACTTGTATCACAAGATATGGCAGATATATGTGTACAGTTTCTTTAAGTTAGCTAAAAAGCAAATACTCTTAGGAAAACTGTAACTGAATATAGATGAGCAGAACATTGTAACTAGATCCCTATGTCTCACCTTATGCAAAAATCAATTCAAACTGCTTTAAAGACCAAAGTATTAGACATGAAATTATTTTTCTTTCATTTTTAATTTTTTTTTTTTACTTTGTACTAGTACATGCTTAAGTACAACATGGTCATATTCCCTGTGAGAAGGTAGTACATATATGTAACACATCTTAAATATTTCTTCCCTTCCCACCCACTCCATCATTTCTTAGTCCCCTTATCTGTTGCAAAAGACACACCTCCTGTTTCCTACACAGTACAATAATATTTAGCCAAAAGGGACCATTATTTAAATTGCTCATGTGGATGAAGCCAGATTATGATGTTAAGCCAAATAGTACAAACACAGAGTGAAAAATACTGCCTATCTTTTATTTTTTACTTATATTAGATTTTTTTCCTATAAAAGTACTTATGTGATATTAAGCTTGCTTGTCTGATTAACTTCACTTAATATTGCGGTCTCAAAGTGCATCCATTTTTCTAGGAAACACTGAAGTTTATCCTTCTCTATGACAGAGCAGTATTCAGTTGTGTGTAAGTACATTTTTTATCCATTGGTTTGCTGATAGACATAAAACTATGAAACTGCTAGAAGAAAATGTAAGGGAAGCACTTGATACCTTAGGCACAAGCAAGCAAAACTCCAATAGCACAGGAAATGATTGTACAAATTGACAGATGGGACTATATTATTTTCAAAAGCATCTGCATAGCAAAGAACATAATGGGGTGAATAGATTTGGTATAGAGTTGAAAAATCTTTGCTAGCTGCTGACAGAAGAGTTATATGAAAAATATATTAAAAACTAAGAAATCTTGAAACCACAAAAAATAAAATGAAGCTCTCAACAAATGGGCCAGTGAATAGAACAGATACTTTTCAAAAGGAGAAGAAACACAAAAGACCATTCAGTACTTAAAAAGATCTTCAGCTTCTCAAGACATCAGAGAAATGCAAATCAAAACCACATTCAGATCCTGTCTCATCCAAGTCAGTATGGCTAACATGATGAAAACAAAATCAAAAATGCTATTGCAGATGCTAGGAAAGTAGCTGTTATGCACACTGGTGCAAAAAATGAAAACTAATACTGCCAATATAGAAATAAATAGAGGTTCCCTCCAAAATTAAAAATGATAGATACCATTTGATCTAGCTGTATTTCTTTTTGATAAATTAGCAAAATAATTACATTATAGAGAATCCTGTCTACCCAATAACAAGTTATGCATTTATCCTGGGTGGCAATTGGAAGACAAATGTATAAAGAAAATTATACATACAATTTTATATTTGTATATCATATATATGATATATGTGATATATATGTGTGTATATATATGCAAATGAAAACCATATTGAGATCCTGTCTCATATCATTCAGAACAGTTATCATTAAGAATGTGCAACCAAAAATGCGAATGAGGATCCGAGGTAAAGAATCTCTTATATCCTGTTGGAAAATAAAACTAATACTATAACCTTATGAATAACTAGAGTTTTCCAAGAAAAACCTAAAAATGAGAGATACCTTCTGTATGCACAACAGAGCACTATCCAGTCATTATGAAGAAGAAAACTGTATCACTAGCAGGAAAATATAGGAACCTAGATATCACCATTTTTACCTAAATATACTAGACTTAGAAAACCAAATATTGCATGTTTTTCTCATACATGGAATCTTAAAAAATTATGTGGTGGGGTGACAAAAAAATAAGTGGGAATACCAGAGAAGAAGAAGGAAACAAGGGACACAGGTGACGATGATAGGGAAAAAAAAAAAAAAAAAGATCCATTTATGTGATATGCATGCATGAATCTACCAAAATGAGATTGACTGGTCTTTATAACAAATATGCACTAGTAGTAATAAATTACTTTGAAATATGTAGAATATTGATTTTTTTAATTGTTAATCTGTTAAGAGTGAGATAGAGCCATTTAGATAAAAATTTGACTGAATTCTTAGCCAGAATTATTCCTATTTCAGAGAAAAATGGTCTCCATTCAGTTGTGTCGCTCTTGCTAGCAGGCATCTTGGTTTTGCTTGCAGAGATCAATTGTCTGTTGCATGCTATCTGACTTAAGCACACGTACCCATATTCTTAGCAGTCATAAGGCTTTGAGGAACACACCACAGGCATCACATTCTACTGCCACTGTCAGTTGTGAAATGTCTCTGTGAGTGTCCTAACAGGAGGAGGAAATGTATCCACATTTTGTTTCCTTCAGGGAACTTCTCAGCTGGAGACTCCCCATGGGCTGAGATTTGTTTCATCAATATATAAGTCTCTTTCCCCCAGACATCTGGACACTGCAGGATGGCTATGAATAACAGTTTAACATGAAATACAGCCAAGGCATTTTGACATCTCTTTCTTTCCCAATGAACCTCGGCATGAAAAAAAGAAACTCGAGCAAACAATTATGCCAATAGCATCTTTCTTAGATCAACTGAGTGAAAGTAAGTTGGGGAGATTAAAATGAAACTCTAAAAGATGTTTAAAATTTATTGAGATTAGTTTTGATTTTTTAAAAATAAAAGCTGAATTTCGATGTGCTTATATTTCACTTTGGTGTGAGTCACTTGAGAAAAAAAACTGAGTCTTACTCAACCTGTGTCCCTGGAGGGAAGCACATTTCCGAGCATACGAAAACATTCAGAAGGTCTTTGCTGGATAAACAAATACACATTTGAAGGCTAGAAGAGATAATAATATCAGATGTATTCAGAAGTTAATGCTGATGTTTCTTACCCAACTATACCATTAAGAGTAATTTGCAATCTTACATTATCATTGTAATAATGTTCTCCCCAAGCTGAATATTTGTCCAAACTAAATTTTGTGCTTTCACAGGAAATTCGCAGCCTGTCTTTAGCTACCAATTGAAATTATAAGACAGTTGTGCTTGGCTGCTCAATTGGATGCGGTGTTTTCATACACAGTTATTTCCACTTAACTCCATATTTATTGTTACTCTATGGAATGTAGTGTCTTACATAACAATCAAGGAACATAGATGTTGTTTTAATGAAGACAAGTGTGTTTCCTGTGTCAAATGTTTCCTATGACAAAGACAAATTAATTCCACCCATGCTAACACTGGGTAGCAGCTATTTCAGTCCTGTTGAATATTTCAGTGAAGGAAAATGCAAAGAAGGTCGACAACCGGCCCTCAACGTGCCGTGCCATAGGATTGATGAGAAGCACATGTCAACACAACAACGTTTTGAAATTGAGATTCAAACTAGTAGAAAGCTGTTAAAATCAGGAAAAGAAGGCATTTCCAGAAGTTTATTTGTGAGATACTATAGAATAATTTTAGCAAACAGATATTTACAGACTTCATCCATTAGACAAACACTACATGTTTGAGTAGCTAAAGAGTCTGACATACCAAGAGATTGCAAGCATTTGAATTAAGTTGGTTACATTCAGCCTTTCCTGTGACAGCTAACAGGTTAAAACCAAGCTACAGTCGCTAACGATCAAGAAGAAATACTTTGCAACTCACTTCCCATGGCCTATTTCCCATTTGAAGAAATTATGTTTCTTCGGTTTAATATTTTATTATTATTATTATTATTATTATTTGGTGGAACCAGGGATTGAACTCAGGCCCTTGTGCTTGCCAGGGAAGTGCTTATTCTACTGAGCCATCTCCCCGGTTCCAGTTTAATATTTTTTAGTAAATATATTAATTTGTCAAATAAAGGTTTTGAAATAAATGAGACATGAAAAATAAAATCGCTTATAAGTATTTTTCAAAAATCATCAATGGCGATTCTGACTGTAGTTAATGAAAACCCCGAAATTGTATTTCTATCTGTGGAATGATACCGTCAACTCAGCACACCTGGTGCTGGGGAACCCAGCACAAGCGGTTCCAATTACTGAGAAACAGACTCCAAAGGAAAAAAATTAATACCAGTTTGTATTTGAAAAAGGCAGAAGTTTTCAAAGAGTGAAGAAATAGTACTTAACTTCACTGCAATTTAGAGAAAATTGCTGTAGGCTTATAGTATTTGCATGAAATTTAGCTCATTGTAACAAGAAGCATGTTAAAAGAGTTGAGCAAATTAGGGTGGACAAATGGGGTCATTGTAGTGTGACCGGGACAAAAAAAATGAAGTGAAGGCAAATGCGCTGCATGATACATTTATTCTCACACAGCTATCCATAAACTCTTTGATTTAAGAGGCCCATGGAAGAAGTCATGTTCTGAGCCATGTATAACCTTAGAGCAACAATGGCAAACATGCCTGTGACAGAACACTCTTTTATTATGGAGATTCTTATCTCTAATGTTTCATTGCTTGGCAGGAGCTCTGCTGCTTCTTTATCCTACTCATTTTTAGTTACTGCATGCAGACAGATTACAAGAAGCATCCAAATTAAGCAGTAAAGTCATTTCCTACCTTCAGCCTGGAAAAAGCACACATGATCAATTAACTTCTGTAATTCAGAGCAGGCAATATTCCCATGCTGTTTTATTTTATGCAAGGGGCAGAAAAATAAATATGTGTTGTTGCAATGGGAGTCACAAAACAGGAAGGACAAATATCAGCACCGACTAGGAAATAAAAAAATATAAATTGGTATTTTGCATTTTATTACAAACATAAAATGTAGGTCTTGATATCATCATGATCATTCATCTAAACTTTTAGAGACATTCTTCTACTTACCAAACACTTTGCGAGATATTAGACTCAAAAATTAAATAAGGTATAATTCCTTCCTGAGCCAGAGAGATAGGAACAGAAAGGCAGAGAGACATAGAGACACAGAGAGACAGGGAGAGACACACAGAGAGAAAGTCAAATGTGCTATGGAATGCTAAAATGTAAATAATGAAAATAAAACAAGCTTTAAAGACAAATGAGTTAAAAGACTGATCCAACCACTTTCTATCTTTAAAAACATAAGACTGGAGGCATAGAAATGATGAGAGGATAAATTGTTCTGACTCAAAAGTTAGATCAAAATGGAAAATTATAAAAAAAAAAATGGCTGCTCCCCAATATCACTGTTGTTTTTGAGCACTTCACTGATCTACTCTTTGTTAAAAAATGAATATAGAGATGCAACTGGGGATAAAAGAATAAACAATGGACTCAGAATCAGAAGTTATGCTTTCTGCTTTCCTAGAAGCAGTGGGTATAACCTATCTCGTTCTTCATTTTTTCAAGTATAAAAATAGGTTGACAAAGATTCCTCAAGTAGGCTTACAAGGATAAAAGTTAGGTAAAACTCAATATATTTTTAAGCAATAACATGCTCCAGCTATGAATAACTTAGTGATATAAAAATGAAGTAGAAAAAATATTTTTAAAAAGTAGCTACATTTATATCCAAGATAAGTAGAAGTGCAATTGTAATTTATCACTATGCACCAACATAAACCAGTACGTACGTTTAGATTATTTTATTAATTCCCTCTTCTTCATGTCACCACAGAGGTGAGACTTCCACTCTTGCATGCCCTTTTTTCCTTGCTGGCAGTAGTATGTTATGACGTATCAATCATATATTTGCTTTCAGACAATGAACTCAAACTTATGTCATAAATTCCAGAAGACAATTTAATAAGCATGATTCCAAAACAGAAATACTTGGACCAAACAGAGGGAAAAAAAAGTCTCTTATTCTAATAGAAAAATCTCTTTTCAAGTTCCAGAACACCCTTTAGAAATTACAGAGGGATTTAATCAATGCATAAGATTAGTCTTTTGTCAACAAAAATGTGCTGTGTGTTGCGTAGCCAGAAAGCACCAACCATGCACAGTCTGCTGCTGCCTTATCTATGACCTCCTAGTTTTGAAACTAAAAATTTTCTGTTGCTTGTAATCTACCTACCTTATGAAATGTTTAATGTATAAACTTAGATCACGGGAATCATAGTCTCTGGGAGAACAAAATAGCATCCAAAGCAGGAGAAAATGTATAATCTTGATCGTGAGACTGAAATTTTAAGCATTTAAAGATTCAGCGGATCAAGCTTTTCCGTAAGTAATATTACAGTGTACATAAATATTTGTAGAACTGAGGAAGAAGTAAAAGTGAAAGGGAATTGTGGGTACAGAGAGGGAGCAGCCTGAGAGAGCCTCGGGGCCGCGTGGCTCCTCTTTGGTGTTAAAGGAGCTACCAGACCGATCCCAAAGCTGTACCGATGGATCTCTCAGGTACAGCACAGAAATAGTTGCAGGTTCTGAAAATCTAATCAAATCATCAGCTTCACACTGGGGGAAAATTTACCTCCTTTACTCCATTTTCCATTTTTTATTTAGTTTTGGATTCTACAGGTTAGGACGACAAATATATTTGGTTGCTTTTCTTCTACCTTTTGATGCTTCCCGTATTAGATTCCCTGCTTCTCATTACTGAACGCCTAGAGCCCAGGTAACGTGAGAAAACCCTATAAAAGTCACACTAGCTTTGTGTCACGGTGTAGCATCAACAGCGCCACACTGTAGCATGTAGTTAAGTGCGGATGTTACCTCTTACGTGTTTGTTTTGTGAGTTCCTCCAGGCCCCTGCTTTACCCTTCAGCACTCATTCAACCTCAAGATTCCAACTGGGTGACCTCCACAGAGCTCTTGCATTGCATGGTGGATTTCTTGCAAGATAATCTAGAACCATCTTTCTTCCTGAGGAGTCCTGCTTTAGGACATCTTTCCCCCTGATGGTTATGGTGAGGTTTACACACATAGAGCTCCCACTCCTCACTCCAACCAGGCCGGTCAGGTGTGCTTTGGTATCAGCATCCTCCAAATCCAATGAACATTCAATAGCCTTCATTTGTGCTCTCTGAAGTGCTTCTCATGCTGCTTGAGGTGAATGAGCAATTACAGGAAGAAAAGAGAAGGTGCATGAGACACCCCTTTTCCCTTGCTCCCATCCCACTAGCCTTCCCTCAGACAGCCCAGTGTACAGATGGCAAAACCACAGAAGCAATCTCCTTGCATGTCCTGTTGGCCTAACCTGGTGGTTAGTTATCCTTTGGCCCGTGAGACCCTTAGACGTTCTGAAATCACAGGTTTAGTTCTGCTTACTATGTCAGAGCAATAAGGATCAGATTACAAACAGCCTGTGTATCAGGAAGATTCCGCATGGTGCGTGTTGGGCAATAATGAATTTTGAAATTGTTAAATAGAGCAGTCATTAAATGGTGTCCCTATTAGCAGAAAATTGGAAGAACACAACAAATGAGAGGAAATTCAACATTTTTTTAAATTATGGATTTAGGAATGCTATCAATAAATTATTCTCTAACACCTTGGATTTTACACAATGTGTGAAGAAGAAAACCTGACAAAGATTTCCAGTTTATAATTACTATCCTGAGATTACACTTCTACCACAATTATTTTGAAAAACCTGCTCTGCTATCTGTATTGAAAAATAATTACTTTAGGCATCAGTGAAATATACTGTACTACAGATACATTATTAGCATGTCTTGTGAGGGAAAACATGAACACTAAACCTAAGTTGAAAATATGAAAAAGAGGCATTTAGAAGAAGTAAAACACAACCGCAACCAAAGCTTCACAATTTGCCCACAAAATACTTGATTATGGCAGAGAATTTCACTCTCTTCAGAATAAGAAAAACAGGAGCAGTTGCCCAATGCATGTTAATAGGCTGTTCTTTTAGCCACAGCTAATTTCTTATTTATGACAAAATCTGTATTGCCTAAGGCTGTTACTTAAAATCTCATTATACTGAGTACTTGGAAGTTTTAGAAGCAAAATAAAAAGAGTATTAACAATAAATATTGATTTCAACTCTAAGTGGATATGTGCAAACTTCATTGCTTTTTAGGGAAGGGTGGGAAGTAAAAAGAGAGAAAAAAAAGAAAGAGTGAGAGAGAGAACTTAAATTCCAATACTATAAGTCAAAATTATAATAGAGATGTTAAGTTTTTCAATTGACTTTTGACATTTTGGTGTTGTATTATTCCTTCATCACTGGTCATTTATGTCCCATTCAAATTTTAGTAGAGATCTCAGACAGTCTTTTTATTCATCATTCTTAGGAATTACCTCTACATATTAATACA
>NW_004524870.1:1163786-1173520 GCF_000260255.1 Octodon degus | reverse complement strand
TTTGAAAAAAATATAAAATAAAATAAAATAAAATAAAATTAAAGTAGTAACATCCTAATGATGACATAGTAATTGTTAATGACACTAATTATACTATTAACATAATATAATAATAACTATGAATTATTGAGAAGCCCTTGAACTGTGGCATTATCTTATTCAGTCAACTGAAATTTATAAAATAGACAATATTATCTTTGTTTGATTGAGAGTCCTGAAGCTTCATAAAATTAGCCACTAACTTAAACTTTCAAAGTTTTTAAGTGTTATATTTCATACTTAAATCCAGAACTATTTTATCCAGAGCATTAGATTTCCTCAGGGAGTGATTTTCATATCTCTATTCTTGAAGAACTTTTGCGATACAAGGGGCCTTGGGCTGTATCTGATTCCATTTTTCTACTTAGTAGCTAAGGATACAGGGAGTAAAGAAATCAACTCACGTGACCAAAGGAAAATTTCATTCAACCAATGTGCCACGAACTAAAGACTATAAGCAATGAAACTCATGAAATTACGAAATTCATAAATTCAGTGAAATTCATTAATTCAATATATTTTTGAGACATTACCATGAGCAAAGCATTGGAAAAGTACATTCATTCACTTAATTTAGTTTGTTCATCACAGGAAGCTAGTGAGATAGGTGTATCCATTCCATGAATGAGCAACCTAAAGTTCAGATATAATTAGGAGCTAAAGGATACCTTAATTCTGTCTGAAGACACATAGCAGGCCTTGTGAATCTATGCAGAATTGTTTGGTTTTATTTTTTATGTTTAGTGTCTTAGAAAACAGTAATTTATCTCACGTAGAATATAATATTTTTTAAAAAAATCTTTATGCAAAAAATCTAAAAGTCTCTATTCTTTGAATGAAACTGGTAGGCAAAAAAGAATAATAGTCAAGGTAATTGCCAGATTCAAAGGGAAAATGTGCTTTAAAATCTTTAAAAATATTTTGTTTCTTAGGCATAGTATCAGCACATTTCACAAGACTGCTGAATACATTCATATTTATGAAAATATATAATATAATATGTGATAAAATGCACTCTTTTCTTTCTTCAATTAAATTACCACAAACTAATATTCTTGAAGTTTATATCTAAAGTCAGTTTTTTCACTATGAGCAAAAGACTCAAGAATTCCTTTGAGAACATCAGGAGACATTTGTTTTCAAGAATGTATAAATAAGATGATTTTCCAGTAGGAGCCCCCACCAACAACAGGGCAAATAGGCACCAATCAGCTCAAATAGAAGGGAATCACAAGGTGAGCAAGTTCTTCAGCAGGCCACTGCAGCAGTTTATTTGTCTAGCTCTCTGAGCTCCTGAGACAACTGTGAGTTCTTTCAGTGACAAAAATTCATGGTGGGTAGATGGATGGACAGACGATGGACAGATGGATAGATGGACAGGCGGAAGGACAGATGCTTCGATGGATGGATGGATGGATGACAGGATGGGTGGATGAGCAAAGATGAAATAAACTTATCAGATATAAAATTCAGAGTACAGAAAAATTTATGACATATCTTTGAGACAAATCAGGATAACACACTATAAAAAGCCCTGAAAAACACATAAATAGGTACCATTTTAAGACATTTACTTCATACTCAGTGGGTCTTTGATTGACATGCTACAACTGAGAAAATCACAAGAGGTATTTTTAAAATTTTGTGTAAGAAGATATTACAAAAATATTGTCAAAGTTCAGAATTCTTCCTATTTATATGGGATTAGAGTAGTCAAATACTAAAATGCATTTTACAAAACTGATTAAAACATCCCCAAAGTAGATGGAGCTGCCCTTTCACATTAACATAATATCATCATAATTTCAATTTAAATTTATTTCCATATCTTTTGATCCAAATCATTTCAATATTCAACTTCATTACCTTTTACAAAATGCTTATTCCATTTAGAGGTCATGTGAATATGATATTTGCTGAGCATATGTACAATTGTAGGAATTTCTTAATTAAAATTTTTAATTAAAAAACAAAATATTCAGCATACCAGTAGGCAATGTAAGCCATGCAGTTCTTTTCATGTCTGTGGGGGATGCCCTCTCTCTTCTCCTTATACATAAGAACACAGCAATATAAATTATATTCTTTTCAGTTCAAATTTGTTTATTCTTACATCTAAATTATATGTAGAAAAGAAAAATAAATAAATTATATCAAGATTTGTTAATTTTTCTTGATTCAATCCCTGCTAAAATTTTTCTCCACACCCAGAAAATCTACCTTCATGCTGTATGAGAAATAACTTGTGGGTTTTGTTTGTTTAGTTTTGCTTTGTTTGTTTTTTGGTTTTTGAGATAGGTGTTTGGCATGTAGTTCAACTGGCCTTGGCCTTGCAGCCATCCTCTGCTTCAGCTTCTCAAGTGCTGGCATTACAGGCATATGTCACCACACCTGCCATCCTTATTTTTGTGGAGCACCCATCAAGAGTAATTCCTGAATGTGATTTCCCACAGAATGTGGTTGCTACAAATTAGTATCCAATTCATGGAAAATATTTATTAACTTCTTTTAGAGAAAAAAATCACTATAGAAATCTTAGACTTAAATTACTAATTCTATGCAATTCGGATCATGTATGAAACATTCAGAAGTTTAAAGCACTATCTTCCATAAGATGCTGACAAGCATTCAAAAAATTGTCTTCAGTTAGACTGTGACCACCAAGTAGTGTCTTATTGACCGACACTTCCATTATGAATTTAAGCCTGAACAGTAAAGGAGTCAATTGAACTACACATTTATCACTGCCTGCAGTTGTGGAGGAGAAGGAAAAAAATAACTTGTTAACGTAGTAGGTGGAGGTTACAGTTTCTTAGAGGTATTGATTTACTTCTGTCTGTGTAACTCAATTATAATTGAGGTGTGTGGGTGAGAAAAAGATTGGAAAACTACAACCAAAAGAAAACTTAGTTCATTAGCACATGGCCAAGTGTGGAATAAGTACAGGACACCTGGCAGCCTGGATTTTGCCTAAAATGGGACCCATTAACAGACATTTGATAAGTGACAAGACATAAATTTTCTGTTTCATGTACTTAATATTGGAGAAAAGGTGGGTGTTGGGGGAAGAGTTGATGGATACACTAGTGGAATAGATCATTTGAGTTAGACTAAATTAAAGGATTTTGACACGAGACTGATAAATTTCTTTTGACATGGACATCAGTCCCCTTTCCTATGATTCTGGTGATTAGCAAGTGAATAGCAATTTCCCCAAGTAGCAGTAGAGGAAGTACCAGTTTTCCCATGGACCAGAAGCATTTTTAGAATGTACAATCATCAGAAATCAATTTTCATGTTGCCCAATGTAGAAGCTATCAGTAAGGGGAGCTAAACAGCTGAAAAATAATGTCACTAATAATAGGATTGTTTCCCTCCAACCCACTTTTTTTCTACCATCTCATTTATATCTCTGACCTCACCCTATGAGAATTCTGAGCTACAGGACAAAATGAAGAGACCAAGGGTTTTAGATTACGATAAAAAATTATTTTTCTTATAGGAACAGACAATAGGATTATGACTTTTTTCATTGCGTAACACCTTCACCTTTCAATTGCCTTTATCTAATCTATGATATCCTGTGATCCATAACAAGTATATTAATAGACAGATATGAAAAATAAATAGTAATAGGTAATATTTTGTCCATTGAAGAATTGCTGGTCATTTGGGGGTCCTTTGAGTTGTGCAGCATTATGCTTTTGTCACACAGATTGTCTAAACCAGAAAGGCCTTCAATTGGAATTGGAAACTATGTACAACTTGAAAGAAGATTAAATCACAGGAAAAATATCACTGAATGTGGATTACAAATCAAAGAGTGACCACAGGGTAATGATTGGTAAATTGCATCAACTTAAGAAGTTTAGACATTTAGCTAAGTGATCAGCATGGAACCAGGGTCCTCCCCTTGTAAATGTCCTGAGCCTGTGCAAGACTAGGGCTGGGAGATATGATGTCTACACCCCCTCTATGGGATAGTAGCCTGCTTACAATATAAGGGAGGTGAAAAGACTTGCTCTTGTCTCTTTGTTTTTGTCATTGTTTTCTGTCTTCTGCCATCTTGAAGTGCTACTCTGCTGCCATGCCACCCTGCCTTGGAACCAGCTCATGATGGACTGAAATCTCAATAAACCATGAGCTAAATAAACTTTTCCTTCCTTAATTTTGTGTGTAAGGTATGTTTCAAGAGAAGAATAACCATGACAGAATGTAGCACCACAGAAGTGGGGTCATTACTGTGACTGTACCTGACCGTGTACTTCAGGAGCCTTTGGGAATGGCTTATGGAAAGAGATTGGAAAGGTGTGGAAAGAGTTCACTTTGAGAGTCCTTAGGCTGTTCTGTAGGGGAGATTCTGGTCAAGGCTCAGAAGACCAGAAAGCTGATAGGAACTCTGCTGGTAAATATTAGGCTTGAGAGTTTTCTGACGGGAGGAAGGACTGTGTTGGAGCTGGACTCCAAGTGATGTGAGTTATGGCTTGGCAGAAAGTTTGTCTGTAGTTTGCTCATCTCCAGAGACTTTGCCCGAGACTAAGATTAAGGATGGCAGACTAATCTGGTAGAAGAAATTTCAATGCAGCCACAAATATTAAGGCTGTGGCATGACTATTGTTGGGGACTTTTATCTAGACCTATGTTAAGAATTGAGATCAAAGTGCCTGGCAGAATGATTTAACGTTAGGAGCTTGGCAAGAAAGAAAGCTCTGGTCAAACTGTGGCCTATAAATATAGAGATGAGGAAATCACTGCTAGAAAGAACAAGAGAATATAAAAATAACTTGAAAGCATCACAAGTAGAAGCAAGTCTTCACTTTTTGTAGCCTCAAAACTGCGAAAGTGAAAGGCTTTGCTTTGAGCAGAAAATTTCAGAATACCATACTCCAGAATGATGAAAGTATAGACAATTTGTTCCTCAGAAATGGATTCAGAGTGCTCAGTGATCCAGGCACTTAACCACGACAGCCAAGAGAGTAAAGCCTGGCTACTGCTCCCGATGGCAGCAGATCATAACATTGTCTGTGTGATGTTAGTCTTATGTGCATGCACAATGCAAGAATTATGAGGTTAAGAAGGTTTCTACCCCAGTTTCAGCAGGCCAAGGATGCCAGGCAGTGTGATCTTGAGATGGAAGTATGTGAAGCTGTGAATGTGAAAACAAAGGTATAATACAGACCCCAGAAGTTTCCAAAAGCCAGAAATGTGGATCATGTAAAGAAAACTGGAAGAAGGGAGCAAAGAAGGCCTAAGAGAAGCTGTGGGAACTGTACCCAACAGAAGTTCCATAGCAGTGAAGTCATACAAGCTCACTTTACACAGCTTGTTTCAGTTGGTAGATAAGGAACTACAGGACTTAATGCTTGCCCTGCTGGATCTTAGACTCACCTTGTCCCAATTCTATGTATCTCTGTTTGTAATTTTTGGAATAAAATGTTTGTCTTGTGCCATTGAATGTTGAAAATATTTAACTATGTTCTCATTTGTACAGGGGCTTTCAGGTAAGTTTATGTTACATAGCAGAGGGACTGGGGTCTTGGACTTTTCAGCAATGCTTGGCCAATCTTGAAGACAGATGAACTAAATTCCTTTTGCAAGTACGGGGGTGCATGAATCTTTGGGAGGTCTGGGGCAGAGTGTTATAGCTCTAATGTAATATAATGTTGATAGATTTCATACTGGTCGTTAAGGATTGTTAAACCTGTGTTTTAATGTTCATGTTGTGAAATGTCAAGAAAAGTATGACTTTGTAACTGGAAATCAGTTGAAAGAAACTTGTTTGGTTGCCAAGTTGAAAAGGAGTAGATTTGTAATGGTTGAAATATCGGGTCAATTTGAGAAGTTTAGAAGTTTAAGCACCTCAACAGGGAGCAAAGTTCCTTACATTATAAACATCCTAAGCCTGTTCAAGAGAATAGTTTGAGGGATACACCCATCCTAGGGAGTGGTAGCCTTCTTACAATATAAGGGAGAAAAAGAGTATTTCTCTCCTCTGTTATTACTTTTGCTGTCTACAGCCACCTTGAAGTGCTGCCCCTGTGCAATGCCACTCTTCCACAAATTGAGCTAAATAAAACATTCCTTCCTGAATTTTGGAAGTCAGGTATTTTGTCTCAGCAACAATAAAAAATAAACTAACACTACATACAAAGCAAACTTCTCAGTATTCACAATTACAACTGACTAATTACAAAATGTAAATCAGATGAATAATCATTGTATAGATTGAACAATTCATGAGGGCAAACAGATTTTTAAAAAATCAGAATCTTTCAGATTCTTCAAAGTCACAAAAACAGGAATACATAGTAAGAAATTTTGACTTTTCTCTTTTTAATGTTCAGAAAATAAAACTAATTCAATTTTATATGGTTATTCTTCTTAAATACCAATATGAAATAGATGCTACCAAGAAGTGCTCATCAGAATTGCATAATAAAACACATATAATACCCTACAGGATTTCTAAAATTCTTAGGAAAAGTTATAATGAAAAGCCAGAGCATTTTTTGACATTGTTATTACTTGAGGTTAATTATCCTGGGATAGTATAGCCTGGAGATTATTGGCTCTAACTAGAATATAAAAAAGATGGCATTCATTATTTTATCTCCTTTAATTAATCACATTATTCTTGATTACATCACTTTTCCATGAAAATAATCAATATTAAGTAAAAGAAAACTGCAAGAGAAGAAAAAGATAAAAATCATCCTCATTGAGAACTATGTAAATGACAATGAAATAAAATTAATGCCAGATTCATCATATAAATGTCTAATTTTTGTTCATCATCGAAAGGTTCAATAACATGCCTTTTAACAGGAAAGAGAAGAAATCAGATTTAAGAATCAGAAAGAGAAACATCTTTTGTACTACACTCCTTGATTTGCTTTCAAGAACTTAAGTTTATGCACTAACATGAAGATAAATCTATTCATTAAAATAATATTTTCAGACAATATATTCCTTGGAAAAGTTTATTATTAGATCTGAAAGTGTAAGAAATTCAATTCCATAAAAAGACAATAACACATGAGATCATATTTATTAAGATGGATAACTTTCAAAACACCAAAGTAATTCTCAAATTATAAGAACATGTATTTCATACAATTTGATTAAAAAAGAAGTTAAATTTTGTACTGCTTACTGGAAAGACTCCAGAAACTGTAGTTTCCACTACACTTAAAATTGTAATACGGTCGGGGAGATGGCTCAGTAGAATAAGTGCTTCCCTGGCAAGTGCAAGTGCCTTAGTTCAATCCCCGGATCCGCAAAAAAAAAAAAAAAAAAAAAAAAAAAAAAAAAAAGTAATAAAGAAAAATTATAATGTGATTTCTGTATGTCTTGTCCAAGAAGAGAATTAAAAGTAACCAAGAAAAAGTATTTTTATTAAAATGTTGGATCTTGATGTCCTATTTAGCCTTTACTTACTTATGCATTTCCTCTGCTTCCTGATCTCACTTTCCAAACACTGGAAGATTGCTTTAGAATAGATACAGTGACATAGTGATAAATGATTGTGAATGCCAGCCAAAATTTACTTACATTGTGACCTAAGGACATCACATAAAAAACTAGGATAATAATTGTATCTATCTTATGCTGTGTTTGAAAATAATATTGTATGTAAAATCCTTAATACAAAGACTCTGCAAATCACTCATGTTTATGAGCTCACTCCTTGAGATGAAACCAAGGTTCTCCAAAAGACTGAAAATTTACCAATTAGATTAGTGCAAGGAATTGACTGTCAACTAGAAGTTCCATTTCTTGTGTAACTTAAAATTAAACCAGCAGAGTTAAAGATGCATTCATTACATTTGACAACCCAGGTGTCCAATATGTGGACACCAATATGTGAAACTGTGCAGTTAATACCAGACTTTGCAATCAAATAATCAGAATTTGATTTTGGGGGGTTTTGTTTGGGCCACTGACCTAAAGCTGGAGTGAGTGTCAAGAGGATAGCCCAAGACCATCTCCTCCTCACTCAATTGGTAGTCCTCAAGGACAAGAGACAAACAGGAATTCCAGCAAAACAATAGGAGCCAGTTAGAGTGCAGTTGATGAAAGATGAGGCTAGTGATGCGAAAGTTCTGAGGCAAAAGTCACAATACAAACAAGCAGATAGTACTTTAGGTGAAACAGCCCTGTCCTTCGGCACAAAGACGTATGGAATAGAAGAGGAAGGACAGGGTCCCCTTTTCATTTTCTTTACTTTCCCTTTGGTTTTCCTTTTCTTTTTTCTTTTTAAGCAGCTGTGGAGAACCCCAGCCACAGAAAACTAATACCATCCCCCAAATTCAGAAGCAAAGATCAGATCCAAAACCAGCACAAGTCTACCTATAATCTTGGTTAAAGTAACCCTTCAGGGATCAAATTTGGACCTACCACAGAACAGTAGACACTAGAGGAATCTCACTATTTTTATTTATCTGTGTCCAATGGGTTTTCCCATTGTTAGTGAGCTGGTTTAGTGTATATCGTTTTTCTAGGTTTTTTGTTTTGTTTTTGTTGTCTTTTATTTCTCCCTATTTTTTTCTCTTTTTCACTCTCCTCTGCTTGGATGTTGTGTTTTTCTTTCCATATTTTTACTGTTTTTCCTGTGTGTGGTTATTTTTATTTCTCAATTTTTTTTCTTTTTCCTCTCCTGTCTTTATTTCTCCCTTATACCTTCTTTTCTTTATAGTTCATGATTTGAATCTCTAGATTTTCTCCTTGTATTATTCCAATCATCCTCTTTCTCTTTTGTCAATTAACTTGTTGATTTTATGAGTCTTACATGTGAGTAAACACTGTCTTTTCTCTTTCTGGTTCACTTAAATACTCTTAGGCTTTCTCATCCAAGCCCTCCCTTTGATTTCCTATAATTACAAAAAATTTGGATGATTATTTGATGCATACCACACTTGCTCCTACTACATTCAACTTCATTCTACCCTCTTTCCCTCTGCACCCCCCATAACAGGGTAAAATCGTCTCTCTACTGAGTGGAAAAACATTTCATAAAAGTCCTGGTACAGGTTGAATTATGTTATATAACTATAGAGTTTGTTCCTATGATTAAAGAAATCAGGCTAATAGTTACTACAATCTGTCAGGATCCAGGCTGAACATGAGTCCATGGTTATTTTTAACTGTATTACTTTAATCAGGATGTTAAACCTGTTAGAATTTTTTCTCCCCTGTATGACAACACTGCAGTTACAAGGAGTAATATCCATGAAAATAGTCCAGAACCAAAGGAGTGGGTCTTCCGTCAAATTGACAGCAACTCCACATTCATAATATATTGGGAAGGCAGGTTCATGGTATAGACATAAAGACTATGAATGACCTGTATCTAGCATCCATAGGACAAGCTGATGAATGAACATCTCCTATGAAAACCAAAGACAAAATAGATAAAACTATCTAACATAAGAAACTTACAAGAATCAACACAGAAAATAAGCTAAAAGATTAGGGAAAGTCTAGAGAAAGAAGCAAATTGCAATGTCAAACACTCAGTTAACAAAGTACAAGTCCAGAGCACAAAAAGATAGAGGAAATTAAAGGCAACTACAGGAAATCTTTGAATGATCATAGCAGAAGTAGAAAAATTAGAGAAGGCAACAGAAAAATAAT
The DNA here is from genome assembly GCF_000260255.1 of Octodon degus. Classification (NCBI taxonomy): domain Eukaryota; kingdom Metazoa; phylum Chordata; class Mammalia; order Rodentia; family Octodontidae; genus Octodon; species Octodon degus. Next base: position 1,163,848 of record NW_004524870.1, on the reverse strand, counting down.
ATTGTCAAAGTGCTAAAAAAAGACAATCAAGACCCAGTCCTAGCCCAGGTCCGGTGAGTGTG
>NW_004524870.1:1159299-1163686 GCF_000260255.1 Octodon degus | reverse complement strand
TATATAATTTAAAACATGTTTTGTGTGAATTGTTCAATGTTAAACTGAAAGATCACATAGTCGGAATTGTACGTTCCAATGACTGCATTAGACAATTTATTTTATCTATTGACTACATCCCTTAGAGACTATTTTAATGTTGTGTTGTTTATATTCTCATGATTTATTGATTTGTTAAAGAGTTGGTTATATATCAAGAAAATACCTTGTACCAATAAAATACTTTATTAATTCTGAGAAGCTCTGCAGAGTTTATCATGCCTTTTTTATTTTTTATCAATTCAACAAAAATGAATTGCAGTCTATACCACCTCGTACTCTAAGAAAAAGATTAATAGGTATGTACTTCTTTTTATTTTTAAAGAGAGTACAAAATAATATTAAAACAGAAAAAATTAAAAGTGATACAGAATTTCACTTAACATACTATACCTTTCTACTATAGAATTTCACTTAACATACCATACCCTTCTACTTTACTACATGTCTACTTACATGTCATTAGTGCCTCTCGTCCCATACTCTTTATTTCTTCCAATTTCAGTTTTATCTCTTCTCACCATAACTCCACTATTATCCTAGTTCCCCATAAGTACCCATGAAGATGCATTTAATATGTCCTTGCCCGTGAACAGATCCTACACTGTGTGCCATATTTGGAGGAAGAAGAACTAGGGTTTTAAATTTACATGCCAGTCTTTTATAAATGTATCACTCAAAAAAAATTTTGAGATTCATGTTGTTGTATGGGTAGTTAGATCTTTCTTTCCTACTGCTGCTAAGTATTCAACATTAGTGATACCCTTTCAGAAATACATAACAGTCATGATCAATGCTCATTGTTGCCCCACTTCTCAGCAACCATAAATAGTGCCGCAGGGAGCATCCCTGTACTTGTCATGATAGGGACCTCTGTGAGAACTTTGACAGGCTAAATCCTCAGGAATGAAGGAGCACATAAATGCATGATCTCAATAAGTCAGTGACGTAGACTCAGCACAGGCACACACTCGTATGATGCCCACAGCTGAGTTTTCAAAGCACAGCACATGCAATTCCAACAGTGAAATCTCTCTGTTTTTGCCATAAAGATGATAGAATAACTATAATAAAAAGACAAACTGTTTAATAATAGCTACCTTAATGTTTATCACACCATGAAATGATTTTTTAAATTGCTTAATTACCCTTTGTTGCTTTGACTCTGCATTTCCCTAATGGGTTGGAGCAGTTCTTTATATATTTGTTAGCCATCCAGATTTTTCTTTTCTCTAAACTCTTATTCACCCTTTTGCTCATTTTGCTCTTGGATTTCCACTCTTGTTCGTAGTATGTAAGAGACACTTTTATATTCTACATCCCAATAGCTTTCAATTCTGAGCACTGCACGTATCTTTTATTGCTGTCATCTGTCACATTTTTTTCATACAATTTTGTTCAACAGATATCGTTCATTTTGAAAATTGTTTAATCTATTCATTTTAATCATAGAAAGCTTATACAGTACTTTTATTTTATTTTATTATTATTTGAGGGGCTGTTTAGTACAGGGTTTACAGGGTCTCACTATGTAGATCAGACTTATAGGGATTCTTCTGTTTTCAGCTTCACAAGTACTGAGATTACAGGTGCATGGTGATGCTCCGTCTCGTTTGCCTTCTCAGCATTCTCCAGAGGAGGGACCAGCATGGCACCTTGGGGATCAAACCCTAACCACTGTGCTCTGCCTAAGCAGGCTCTGTAGTCTGTTATACAGTACTTTTTAATATTATATTGAAGAAGTTTTCTCATGCTTGTGGGCTCAAGATAATTTTCCTATATTTAAGAGAAGACAACTTATAAATAGTTTAAAGCAACTATGTGTCAGTATAAATCTGTTTCCAGTTTCCATCCATGTTTATGAGAGTTCAAAATACAATTTGTGTGAGCAATTATTTTGATTGTAATTATAAAATAGTGTAGTTATCAATAAAATGCAAAGTAACTCCATGGGAATGGCAATTAAGATCTGTAGACAAATTATAACTTTTCTAGACTTCAACAGTAATTATGAAAAGAAAAGGATCAGAGGTTACAAATAAATGTCTTACAGTAATTACCATTTCTTATGTTTGTCATTGTTATGGTCATATCCATACATTCAAAACTAACTTGAAATAAAAATTGGATGACTGAAAAAGATGCAAATAGTATGGGTGTTTCTGAGGCATGCCCCAACTAGAAGAAAGTAGGAGGCAACATTGACCAAGACAATCTATACTGTTTTCTTCTCAATTGACAAAAAAAATCATCTCATCACTAAAATTTTTTGCTTCCTCATAACTATTTAAAATTGTTAATATTTATTACTTATAAGCTTCTTAGTTAGCCAAGATTTTTTTCTGTATTTAAAAAAAATCATACTATTTAAAACATCTTATTTGTAATTTGATGAAAAAAATCTTTCTGTACATTTTCAGTTCTTGTTTCACACTATGCATGGACGAGCACTTCAATATCAACAGCAACAACCATCTCTCACATCAAATATTCAACATTGATGAATTCTTCAGTACTCTATGCTAAACAGAAGTATTTTTTCTCTTAGAAATATTGCCTATTTTTAGCATGCTCTGTCCATCCCTCTGTCTGTGCCTGTGTCTCTGTCTCTGACACCATCTGTCTTTCTGTCTCTGTCTGTCTGTCTGTCTGTCTCTCTCTCTCTCCTCTTCTCTTCTCTCTCTCTCTCTCTCTCTCTCTCTCTCTCTCTCTCTCTCTCTCTCTCTTTCCTTTCGTCTCTTGTTTTTAACTATGATTTCATCTTTGTCTGATTGTGAATACCTGTAAGTCCATCATTTACTTCATTCAGATTATTTATAAAATAATTTCTAAATAGATTCTCTAAAGGTCTTGGCAGTTATGAATAACACTTCAGATATATTAGATGTAAATGAGGACTTATAGTGTATTTAATAAAAGCTAAGTAACAAATGTAAAAAATAATATGAAATGATAAAAAACTTAAGAAAATTTCATATTATCAAGGCTTTCTGTACTTGTAATTTGCCTGAAAAAAAAAACAAAAACAATTTAACTCTAAATACTACTAATCTATTATAAAAATCAGTAGGTATTAAGACTCTCAATTCATATACATATTTTAATTATAAACCTTTAGTAACTTAGGGTTTCTTTAACATAACTAAATTAGGTCAGATTTTGAAAGAAAAAGGAAGAAAAGAGACGCAAATGATAACGTTGCATTTCCTGATATGTGTTTCAACTTTTTGTGCATGATGGTGATTAATGGTCCCTGACTCTGGCCGTCTCTTATCAAGCTCCTTCAGGTTCTGACTTAGAAAGTGAAGTTTAACCTTCCTTCTCCTGATCAAGGGTGTAGGAGTCTACAGAATAATGACAGACTCCAAATGAAGAGTCCTTTTACTGGAGAGATAAAGGCTGAGAAGTGTGATAAAAAAGTTTAAAATCAGGAAATTTATGGGCAGGACAGACTTAAACTTGTTCTCAGAATTTTATTCTGCTGAAACCAGAGAAGCCACTTTCTTTGACTTTGCATGATTATCTCTAACTTCTGAACATTTGATGGAGTGCAACTGAGAGCATCCACTTCTTCCCAGACCAATTCAAAACAGAATCCCCAGACTGGCCTTTAGAATCGGTGGACATACTCATTGTTTGTTGTTTTAAACCTGTAATTGTACAATATTTTCTAATATGAAAAATGTTAATACAAATTTTAAAGTCCAATTCTCTTTTGGTACTATAAATTCCATGAAAGCAGATTTTTCCTTCTACTGTTATATCTCCAAGTACTAAATAAAATTAGATGTTTAATAATTTCTCTCAGGAACATGAACTATTTAAGTATATGTTTTGATAAATAATACCACAAATTAAGTATAAGTGAATAAATGTGTTTGCTTTATGTTCCTGAAATTTAAACTATAAATATGGATTAGATAATAATTTTACTCAGCCCACACTAAAAAAATTTTCAAGCCTCTGATTCTAAAATTAAACTAGAGACCCAGTCCTAGCCCAGGTCCGGTGAATGTGCGGAGAGCTTCCTGCTACCCAGCGCTGGCGGGACCAGTCCCAGCCCAGGCGCAGAGTGGGCCGGACCCTCTCCCAGGCCCTTGGGCCGCCCCCCACCACTCCACAGTGCTTCCCCCACCCCGCCTGCTGAGTAGGATTTTCTGCCGAGTTCCGGGAGCCCCCAGACCCAGAACTAGCCCAGGTGCGGTGACTGTGCGGAAAGCTTCCTCTTCTTCCAACTTCACCTTGCCCCCTCCAGGCACAGCTCAGGCCTGGCATACACGCTTGAGGTGTAATCCTGCAGCTGCAACCTCTGCAGGGGAGAGTGTAGAGAATACATCCAACCAGCTAG
>NW_004524870.1:1148898-1151192 GCF_000260255.1 Octodon degus | reverse complement strand
ACATCTTGTACAGCAATTAACCACTGAGAAAAATATATGCAGTGTATTATTTGTTGAAACTGTCCTTCCGATTTGATTTGAAACTGTCTCATTGCTATCTCTTTGTCAATAAAACTTTGAAAAAAAAAGACAATCAAAATGAGAGACATTAAAGAAGACACCGATTTAAAATGTAGAGGAGCTTAGGAAAATGACGGAAACCACAAATGCTCAACATAGACAAGAAATGAAATCAATGAAACAAATACAAATAGAAATCCAGGAGATTAAAATCTCCATTGAAAGTTTACACAATAGATTAAATGAAAGGTAGGATAGAATACCAGACTTAGAAGACAGGAATGTGACTAGTGACCAGGAATATAACATTTTAAAAACAGAAAGGAATTATGAAAAATCAATCCTACGCTACGAGATAAAGCAAGAAGAACAAAAAAGATTGATTGGAATAAATGAGAAATCTTGAGACAAAGCAAATAACATTAAAAAAAATTACAGAAGTAATGGAAGAAAAATAACCAAATAGTGATAAAGAATTTGACATACAAATAAATGAACCATATAATACTCACAGTAGCCATGGCCAAAGCAAATCCACACCAAGGCATACAATAGTCAAGTTTTGAAAAATTCAATGCAAGAACAAAGCAGTAAGGAAAAGAAACAAATCATCCATAAAGGAAACTCCATCAAAATCATTACGCTTCTCAACAAAATCCTCGAGTCAAGCAGAGCTTAGAGGCAAGTATTTCAGGCCCTAAATGCAAATGATCTTAAAGGCAAATTGATGTACCACACAAAGCTATGTTTCACAATCTAGGGTGCTAGGGAGATAGTTCAATGGAATAAGTTCTTGTCTGGCCAAAAGTCTGCTCTGTACAATTTATAAAGATCTAAAAACCATTAGGGCCCCAAAATTTAAAGATCCAATCCAGAAATGGGCATCCGAGATGTACACATACTTCTCAGAGGATGAAATTAAAGAAGAGAATAAATATATGAAAAAATTTTTCACATCACTAGCCATCCAAGAAACACAACTTAAAACAACACTGAGAAGTGTAGACTGGTGCAACCATTATGGAAATCAGTATGGAGACTCCTTAGAAAACTTGGACTGGAAATCCCATTTAAACCAGCTATTCCTCTACTGGGAATTTTCCCGGAGGATCTGAAAACATCATATCATAGTGATATATGTGTGCCTATGTTTATAGCAGCACAATCTGTGATAGCCAAATCTTGGAAACAACCAAGATGCCCATCACCTGAGGAATGGATGAAAAAGATGTGGTATTTTTATGCAATGGAGTATTACTCAGCTATAAAGAATGATAAACTCAAAGCCTTCATATTTAAGTGGATGCCATTTGAATGTATACTTACAAGTGAAATAAACCAGACACACATGTGTAAATATCATATAGTCTTCCTAGTATAAGAACTCAAAAGAAGAAATACATAGAGAATGGTATAACACAATGACAAGAAAAGCAAGAACTTGATTAGACAATGAAAAGAGAGCAAGGAGAAAAGCTAGGAAACATGATAGGGCCAAAGTCATACATTTATATGCACAAGATGGATAAAACAATGATCCTGAGAATGTTTAGTATGTTTTTGAAACTAGAAGTCAATTGGTAGGATTCTCACCTTGACTAACTATACATGTGGATACCTGTGAACTAAGCAACTGCACTGAAGATAGCAATGTGTAATGGTAGGTTCACGCTTGGAGTGCCTGTCATTCTGTTCTAAATACATACTGCTTGTCATGCCATACCAATTACTGCCATACTGTCTCTCAAGTAAAAATTTGTTTTATAAAAGGGGTAATAAGTGAAAACAAGAGACAAGAAAAGAAAATGTCACAGGACTGTCCTGCTACAAGGCTGTATATGGTTAGATTTCTAAATTTCTGTGTAAAATACGTAACTGTTTGTTCCTATTTTTTAATTTTTTAAATTTTTTCTTTATATTCTGTAGGGACTTAAAGTTTAACATATTAATACTTGATGGAAAATACCTGTTCCATGTTATGCCTAATATGTTTGATATTTAGACTATAAGGAATGATAAATAAGGTTAAGCTCAACTGCCTACGTTGTAGGTTAATAATAATAAGCTTCTCTTCTGGACAATTTCTCTTTTGGAAACCTAAGTTTGCAGATCAAAAATTAGGGAAAAAGAAGGACTTCAAGATCAATCAACATTTTGGCCCTAGGCTTTCAAGGTCAGTGAAGACTCAGGACATAGGAGAACCTGTATTGTAACATCATGCAACACAGTTGTGT
>NW_004524870.1:1140394-1148157 GCF_000260255.1 Octodon degus | reverse complement strand
GCAGGGTCCTGAGTTTGTTCTCTGGTACCACCAAAAAAAAAAAAATCAATAAAATATAATTTACCTCCATGGGAAAAAAATTAAGAAATTCAAGACTACTGAACTGGCTCTACATAGTCCTCTGAAAGATATATTACAGATAGATAATGAAAACCACAAATACAGAAATAGAAATGGAAAGAATCCATCAAGCAGGGCAAGGAATTACACAGAGGAGAAAGACAAAGAGCAAACAACAAGAAAATAACGTGAAAAAAGAGAGCTAATATAAATCAGCTACATCCATTAATAGAAATGCCCTCAATTCAAAATTTAAAAGAAACAGAGTGTCAGAATGGATCAAGAGACAAGATACAACATTATGTTATGCTACATTCAAGAAACACATTTCACTCAAAAATAAATTAGTAGACTAAAATCAAAGAATGCAAAACAGTTTTCCACATCACAGAAACTAAGAGAAAAGAATGGGTAACTATTCTTTTTGCATACAATGTAAATATCAAGTCAAAACTGATCACAAAGGCCAAGGAAAGTCACTACCTATTTTTTAAGAGAAAATAAGAAGAAGAAGAGGTGACAATAAAAATGTCTATTCCCCAAACACTAGTACACCAAACCACATATAACAAATATTAACAGACATAAAAATAAACAAATAAGCAGTAACATAATTATAGTGGAGAACCTTAATACCCTACTCTTACAATAGATTTATGAGCAGGACAAAAATTCAACAAATATCAGAATTAAATAAAGCTTGTGAACAAATGGACTTGGCAGGTATCTAAAGAGTGCTCCATCCCAAAATGTCACAATATATATTCTTATCATCTGGACATAAGAAGTTCTTCAAAATAGACCACATGTTAGCACCCAGAATATGTTTTAGTGACTGTAGAGAAATTAAAGTCATTCTATGTATGCTACCTGACTGTAGTACAAAGAAACTGGAAATCAATAAGATAAGAAATCAGACAAACTGCATAAACACATGGAATTTAAATAAAATAATTCTAAACAAACAATGGATCACAGAGAAAATTAAGGACTAAATTAAACAGTATAGACAATTCAGTCATAATTCTGATACAACATACTGAAACTTATGGGATGCAATCAAGCAGTCCTAAGAGGGAAATTTATAGCAATAAACTCTCACATGATGAAAACCGAATGACCTCAACTAAACAACCTGATATTTAATCTCAAACTTCTAGAAAGAAGAACAAATTAAACCCAAATCTCATACAAGGGTGGAAATTATAAAAATGAGAGCAGAAATCAATGTAATGGAGACTAAAACAATTACAATAAATCATTAAATCGAAAAGCTGGTTCTTTGAATGAGTTAATACAATGATAAAGCATTGGCCAACCTCATTAAAAAGGTGAAAGAAAAAATGTGAAACAATTAGGAATGAAAGAGAGAAAATCACAGCAGACCCTATAGTAATTCAGAAAATCATTAATACCTACAATGAGAACCCATATTCTAGTAAGATAGAAAACAGAGAAGGGCTGGCTGGATAGCTCAGCTGATTAAAGGGCCTGCTTAGGCAGATTGCAGTGGCTGAGTTAGATCCCAGGCATGCCAGGCTGACCCCGTCCATCCATGGGGCATGCTGTGATGTTGATTGAGACTGGGCGTGGTGGTACATGCCTGTAATTCCAGCGCTTGGGCGGCTAAAAACAGGAGAATCACTACAAGTCCAATCTACATAGTGAGACCCTGTAGATCATTAGACCCTGTACTAAAAATGCATTTAAAAAAAGAAAACAGAGAAAAAATAGACAGATTTCTAGAAAAAATTGAATTACCAAAACTAAATCTAAAACACAAAAAATTTCTGAATAACCTAATATCAGTAAAAGAAATTTAAAATATACCAGCCAAGAAATGCCCAGACGCTAACAGATTCACGGTTGAATATTTAGAGAACAACTAATACCACTAATTCTGGAATTCTTTAAGGAAATTGAAAAGAGAGCAATATTTTCAAAATTATTTCTAGAAACAATAATTACCCTGATAATGCAACCACCAACAAACCCAATGAAAATAGAAAACTATAGGCCTAATTCCCTAATGAACAAAGATGCAAAAATGTGCAATAAATACAGACAAACAATGCAGCAAGTGATCAGAAGATTATACACCATGCCTAAATGGGATTCATCTCAAGGCTGTAGGGATGGTTCAACTTTTGCAAATTAATAAATGTAATACACTGAATTAACATAACCAAAAACAAAACTCACTTCATCATCTCAATAGAAATAGAAAATGTATTTGACAAAGTCCAACATCCACTGAGGATAAAACTGTACAGAAAATTGGAATAGAAGGTCGTTATCTTAATCTGACAAAAGTGACCTATGACAAACCAACAGCTAACATCATACTAAATGGTCAAAAACTGAAAACTTTCATTCTCCAATCAGGAACAAAGCAAGGATGTCCACTGTCACCTCTCCTATTCTGCATAGATTTGGAAACACTAGCCAGAGCAGTTAGAGAAGAGAGAGAAATGAAATGAATAAGAATAGGAAAGGAAAATTTTAAATTATCATTATCCACAGATAACATGTTGGTCTATAAGAAGACCTCAAAATCCCCACCAAGAGACTTGTAGACATAATAAATGTCAAAATTCATTAGGGTAGCTGGATACAAAGTCAGCACTCAAAAATCAATAGCATAATCTGTACACAAGCAACAAACTCACAAAGAAAAAAATTAGGGAAGCCATTCCCTTCACCTTAGCATCCCTAATAAAATAATTAGGAATCAATTTGACATAAGAGGGAAAAGGTCTATATATTGAAAACTACAGCACTCTGAAATATGAGATTGAAGAAGATACAGAAAATGGAAAGTTATCCTTTGCTCATGGACAAAAAGGATCCATGAGCAAAAAACATAGTGAAAATGACCATATTTCCTAAACTGATATACAGATTTAAGGTGACTACAGTCAAAATACAATTAGCAAATCTCACAAAACTAAAGAAAACATTTCAACAATTAGTTTAGAGCCAGAAGAGACTTAGAAGATAAAAGGCAATTTTGGGTCACAAACACAAGTCAGGAGGCATCACAATCTTGGTATGGAATTATATTACAAAGCTACAGTGACAAAATCAACAGGGCACTGACAAGGAAAAATTGACTTGAGGATCAGTGAAACAGAATATAAGCAGATGCAATTCCAAATACATCAAACCACTTTATGTTTGACCAAGGAACCAAACATATTTGATGGAAGAAAGAATAGTGCTGGAAAAACTGGCTCTCCACATGCCAAAGACTAAAATCCGACCCTTGATGGTTACAGTGCACTAAAGTCAAAATGCATTGAAGATCTAAATATTAACACAGAAACATTAAATATACTGGAAAGAAAATAAGTACAAATCTTGAATATATCAGCGTAGGTAGTGAGTGCTTGAACAAAATTCAGACCACACAGAAAATGATGCAAACAATTGACAGTGGGATCTCACCTTCTTAAAACACTTCTTCAAAGCAAAAATACAGTGAAAAGACAACTGATAGAGTGGGAAAAAAATGTAGCCATTTTTCTCTCAGACAAAGGACTTCTTTCTAGAACATAAAATAATTGAAAAGAAATTAGGCTCTCCAAATTCAAAGACCCCATCCAAAAATTGGCATCTCAGATGAATACATACTTCTCAGATGAAGAAACACAAATGTTCTCTTGATTACCTTTTTTTCTTTTCTGGGACAAAATATATCACACCCGGAATTAAGGAAGGAAAATGTTATTTAGCTGACAGTTTGTGGAGGTTTCAGTCCATTCTCAACTGGATCCAAGGCAGAGTGGCACATGGTGAAAGGGAACATTTCATGGTGTCAGAAAACAGCAAAAGTAACAAAAGCAAAAGGGAGGAACAGAGAGCAAGCCTCTTTTCATCCCTTATATTTAACTCAGACTGCCCACCCCAAGGTGGCTATAGCACACACGCCCATAGTCCCAGCATTGCATCGTGCATCAATCATATATTCTAGAAGCCCACACATAATTGCATGAGGCTTTGGGGGAACACCTAGACACAGTCCATAACAAATGGCAAATAAACATATGAAAAAAATTCAACATCATTGATCATTCAAGGAATACAAATTAGAACAACACTGTTACCCTCTCACCCTTGAAATGCTTGTCCTCAAAAAGTCAACCAAAAACAGTTGCTAGTGGGGCTGAGGAGACAAAGGAACACTTCTTTACTGTTGGTAGGAGTGTAGATTGGTACAACCACTGCAGAAATCAGTGTGAGGGTTTCTTTAAAAAACTAAGATTGGAGGTCCCATTTGATCCAGCTATTCCACTTCTGGGTATTTCCCAGAAGAATCCAAAACATCCTATCACAGCGATACACCTGCCCTCATATTAATGGTAGCACAATTTGTAACGGCTAAATCTCAGAAATAACCTAGATGCCCATCAACTGAAGAACGCACAAAAAATTGTGTTCTTAAATAATGGGGTACCATTAGCCATAGAAAAGATAAATGAGACTTACAGATAAGTAAGTCACAACGGATGCGACTTGAGACCATACTCTTAAATGAAATAAGTCAGTCCCACACATGTAAACATCATGTTGTCTCCTTTGTGAGAAACAATGAGAGTTAACTTAAGGTAGTTATATGTAGCTTGTCTTAGTTCTTTGAAAACAATGCTTTGTGCTAATACTTTTTGGACAATATTTCATGCCCATACCTTGTACTCTGAACAACTACTATAATTATTATAATACACAATGATTAATTATTCATAATCTCCTTCTAGTGTGTTTTTGAAAATCTATTTTATTATTTTTACTTCATATTTAAAATAAAAAAATGAGAAACATACATTCCATAAAAAGGTATCTTTTTTTAAAAACTTGTGAAGTGGAAACAGTTTATCTACTCTGTAAAGTTGTTACATAGATTAAAATAGATTTTCCTCAAAATGTTAAACATACATTCTGACATGTATGGAATAATTTACTCCTACTTTTGAGAACACAAAGTCCAAACAGCACAGCCCAGAACACTCTTGAGTGCTGATATTTACCAGGCTTTTTTTTATTATTCAGCTTCTTAACTGATTTTAATAGATTATTTTAGCCTCTAGCAAAGCTATTTTCCATGCTGTGTTTAAGAAACATGGAGGTGCTGACTGAAAATGGCACACTGAATATGATTTTTTTCTTTTTCAAAATTTACAAGACTGATAATTACAAACTGTGGACATAATAGCATAAATGTCCATTTATATTTTGGAAATATTTACTTAACATTATAAAATGCTTCATTTTGTGTTAAAATTATTAATGTGGGGAATGTTGAATAAGCTCAGCATAACTAACTCCATTTTCCCTTTTATCAGTGTAATCTGAATTTCTTTGACACATTTTTTTTACTTTTTAATAACCAAAATGCTTGTCAGCAATTTGCATGGTCATTTGAGGACTATCTTTTTTTGTGTCAGTGTGTTAACGAACAACTGTGTCTTCTTACCACAGTAAATTCCTTCTACCTGCAAGTCTCTTAAAATTACTTTTCCTTTCTTATATTTATGCAAATATATTTATGCATGTATAATATTCTCAACTTTGGTAGATTTTATACAATCTTATCAACTCATGTTTTCAGTGAAGGTGACCTTTAAAATATATAAGTTTCCATAATAAGAAACACAGTCTTAATAGAGAACTGCATCTACTTGAACTGGGACTTTCTGAGGACATGAAAGTTGCTATACCTCATTTGTGAGGAGCTGTTAGAATTACGAGGAAATAGGAATGTAAATTAAGTAAATACCGTTGCTTCTGCTATCCTCACATAAATAATTAAACAAGCCAATATAATTGTTCTCAAACTCTAGTATCTTGATTAACTATACCTTTAAATGTTGTACATCCTTTGCACAATGTTATAAATTGCGGCATACATTATTTATAATTCCGTATTCACATTGTTTAAATGTAACTATTAAAATGAACCCCGAACATTATTGATGAAACATAAGGAAATAAAAACTTTACATTGTCCTTTAAAACATAAGCCTGGGTCATTAAATTTTTATTGTGCAGTTTCATGCATAATGAACTTTTAAAAACAACTATTTTTAATAAAGTGAAAAATATATCTATCACTTCAGCCACAATTACAATGCTATAAACATGACCTTTATTTGAAAGTCTCATTTGATATTAAATTCACTCATCATCCTCCATATTACTGCTTAGGTTAGTGGCTCCAAAATTTCATGACTAATTATTTCACATTTTATGACTAATTATTTTTTCAATTCTCAAAACATAAGATGTGAGTACTGAAACCCAAAAAAATAAGATATGAATAACAGTTCATGGGTAAATATATTGCATAAATTTCAAAACTAGCAAAATCTCTTCTCCCACTTATCAAAGATTTCAACCTTCTGCATGCCGTGATAAAACCATATGAACATCTAAGGGACTTAAGATTATGAGACGATGAAAGGTGGCTAGACAGCCTTTCATGGATGTGACAGGAAGTGACTAACATTACATCTGACACAGTTCACTGGCCCAAATGCAGCACTTTGCTCCAAACTAACTTCAAGAGAGTTTGAGAAGTGTTAAAGAGCATGAGTCTTCTTATTAAGAATATACTAGAAATTAATGAGGTACATACAATTGAAGAACAATAAGAAAATCTGTTTTCTGAAAAATTTGCATCTTAACACTCCAGCAAGATAAATAAATATACCCTACAAAATTTTATATTTCATAAAACAAGACATAAATGAATCAATTAATTTTACATGGGCATCATGGGACCTTATTTATTTTCAAGAAAATTTTAGTTAGACCCAATCAGTTGGCTAGAATATGGAAAGCTGTTGGAAATATTAAACATGATGAGTGTTGAGAAAGATAAAAAAGATTTCAGAGTTATTTTTAGTACAATTTTCTTTAGTATTAATAAATGTGCTGTGAAATCAGTAAGAAGCAATAAAATTGTAAATCAGTAAACATAAGTTATAACAAGAGGTGGTAAAACTGTATTCTAGCACAATAATACTTCGGGTCATGAACACTTCTGGTTGCAATCAATTTGGTTTAAGAGCAAATGTGTTTGACAAAATTTTTCAATTTGCAATTACATTTGTAAATTCTGCATGGGGTGATGAACGCAACCATGGCCACCTTCCCTAGAATCATTGAATGAATTAAGTTCATAAACTGAGGTACACTCTAGATACACAAAACTTTAAAACTAAAAATCCCTATATTCCCAATAAAAGTTTTGTTTTTTTTACATATTTCATGAATGTGTACAAAAGACTTTATTTATTTTTTAAAGAATATTTATTTATTTATTTGTGTTTTTGTATTTTAGGGAAAGGTCTACAGGGTGTTCAGGGTCTCACTACTATATCAGATTCATAGTGATTTTCCTGTTTCCAGCCTCCCAAGTGCTGGAATTACAGGCATGTGCTGCCACACTCAGTCTCAATTGTCATCTCAGCATGCCCCGGGGGGAAGGGCCAGCACTGAAGGTGTGGGAATTGAACCCTTGACCCCTGCACCTGCTTGCAGGCTATTTTATCTGCTGAGCTATTTGGCTGACACTCCCAATAAAAATTTTAAAGTGAAATAGTGGAAAATTTACTTAAAAATGATGTTTTATGAATGATTCCTCTCAATAAACCAATAGAAATCCATAGGACAACTACCTTAACTATCTTAACATATATATA
>NW_004524870.1:1129051-1140294 GCF_000260255.1 Octodon degus | reverse complement strand
ATCATAAAAAAGAAGAACATAACAATGAAACTGAGTTTCAAAATAGGTTATTAGGAAAGTTATAACAATTGACATACTGTGTTGTTATCTTTCTAGTGGTTATTCAGAGTACACTAGTTTGCATTCTTATCAATAGTGGAGAAGGGTTTCTTTTTCCCCACAGTCTTCCAGCATTTTTTATTGGTTGATTTATTGAATACAGCTATTCTTTCTTTTTTAAAGTTAATTTTATTGAGAAACAACTAACAATGAGACCATTTCAAAACTGATTAGTAGGACAGTTTCAATAATTAATACATTGCGTATTTTTGTCTCCATAGTGGTTATTCATAGTACAATATGCAGACATGATATCCCATCCAAACACTATTAGTACAAATCTTTTTTTTCTCATTGAATTAAGAGAAAGTAGCTGTATATCTATCTTAACTATTTTGTATATACAGATACAAAATTGTCCTTTATTTGTGTCCTCTTTTTTTTTGGTTTACTTTTTTCAGAGATGTGTATTCTCTTGCCATTTAAATATTGTAGATGTGTGAATTCAGCAAAATAATCCAATATAGTCCAGTAGTCAATAATAGTAATGGATTATTCATAGGACTGGCAAAGTCAGAAGTTGTTGACTTGATCATTTTACAACTCAGCATATTAATATGGCTTTACTTTTTATACCTCGTTTTTATACTTTTCTGTTGGATGATGAAGATCACGATAAAGCAAGACCTATATACAAGAAATGTAACATTTTGTCTGACAAGGTCAGTTAGATACCCTCAGGATTTACCCTGAAACCCTGTACCACTGTTTGTAGATCCTTTATCAGTGTCAGCCATGTGGATGAGTCTCGGCCATTGACTAATCAATTTGCTCTCTGTGAAAGCTTGAGGGAATGTTTTCTCTCCATGTGACTCTCCTTACGCACACTCTACATCATTGTTCACTTTTGTGGCCCTATAATCTCCTTGATCAGTAAATTTGGGACACCACTGAGTTACAGGATGTTACAGTACAGGTTCTCTTATGTCCTGAGTCCTCACTGACCTTGAAAGGCTAGGGCCAAAATGTTTAATTACAGCCATTCTTTCTATAGTGAGATAAAATCTCTGTGTTGTTCTAGTGTGCCTTCTTGAATGACCAAAATGTTGAACATTTTTCATGCATTGATTTGCCATTTCTATTTCTTCCCCTAGGTGTGTATTCTTCTCTGATGCCTACGTTTGGATTGAGTCTTTGTATTTGGAGGACCTTATTTTTTTTTAATTCCTCATATCTTCTAGATACAAAAGTCCTTTGTGAGATAACTGCTATGATTACAAGACACAGAATTTCACTTAAAAAGTAATATAAATGTCACAGTATTTGTTGCAATGTATGATGATGACTTCCAGCCAGTTATTCATATTACCAGATATATGCATATAAAATTAGAATAAGAAAGGAAAAAGAAAGAAATTAAGAAGAGAAAAAGTGCAAGCAATTGAAAAAAGGAGATGAAACAAATTTAAAGCATTAACTGCTTCTTTCCGTAGACCAGCAGAAATGCACTGTACTTGCATACTGATTTAAAAGAAATAAGGTTTATTTCAGCTGAGGCCTTCAGAGGCTCCTATTGGTGTCAGCTGGCTCTAAGGCAAAAGCATCAGGGTTAAAAGGTCTAGGGAAGGAGAACTGCTTACTTCATGACAACCAGAAGGCAAAGAAAGAGAGAAAAATCAGAAGGAAAGAGCTGGGAAAGTATATAGCATTCCAAGCCACACCCAGCCACCTGCTTTATCAGATTAGGACACACGTGCTGAGAAGCTTGTTCAATGAATGAACTCATTACTGGATTAAACTGTCTGTAAGGTTAGTGTCTTCATGATGCAACCACTAAAGGCTCCCCCTCTGAATACTGTGGTGAGCCCTGGTAATCAAGGTCTTAAAACATGAATCTGTGGGGAACATTTCATATTTAAATTATAATACCCATTACTGTGTACAATTAGCATGTGTTGTCTTAGTTACTTTTACTTTTCTGAGACAAAATACCTGACACAGTTTCAAAGTTTTTAAAGTTTTTTTCATTTCATCATGCAGAGATTCCAGGCTACAGTCAGCTGGCTCCAAGCAGGGCAGCACAGAAAAGCATCATGGCAGAGGAAGAACAGGGGATGGCAGGGCAGTCAGAAAATAGTAGCTTGTCTTCTTTTTGTTCATGTATTTTCCACCAGGCCACAAGCCTACTTGTTGGTGCCACCCACACCCAGGGGGAGTTTCCTATTACTCACAACCAGTACTCTGCTAAATCTATCAATGGTCTAGTCCTCCTATCACACCCTTAATTCACATTTATATACCCTTCACCCACACACACACACCCTACATAAGCTATCCCCTACACACACTCACCATGAGCTCGTGAAGCTTTTGGGGGACATTGCAATACAAACCATAACAAACAATAAAAATTTAAAAAACAGAATTTGAGAGGGACAAAAAAGTTTAAAGAAAGAGTGTTGATGGAGGTAAGTTTTTCATTAAAGTAAGAAAATCTTCCTTTGGAACTGGCAAGTCAAAACTCTATGAAGATAATTTCGATAAAAGCTTTGGTAAAATTGTTAGAAAATGAAAATTATTAAAAATTCACCTAAAGCCTGAAGTCCTAGTTCTGCAGTGTTCCATTTCAGTATTACATGAAGTCATTATTTCTGGATCTATTTCTAGTCTCTTCTACACTCATGTACCCAATAATTAAGTTGCTTATAATCCTCCACATATAATATAGCATTATTTTCTGTTTGTTTGTTTGTTTTCCATAATTTTATTGATAAACAAATAGAAATGAGACATTTTAAAATCAAATTGGTAGGACAGTTTCAATAATTAACACATTGCATACATTCCTCCCAGTGGTTAGTTGCTGTACAAGATGCGGACATGATATCCTATCTACAAACACCAGTAGAACAAATCACTCTATTCATTAAGAGCATGTAATTATATATCTATCCTACCCACTTTGAATACACAGATACAAAATGGACATTCATCTGTATCTCCTTTTTTGTTTAGTTCCGTTATTTGAATATTATAGGTGTGTGAACTCAGCAAAATATTCTAAAAGAGTCCAGTAGTCCATAATAGTATTGGGTCTTCTGCTTCACTGGCAATGTCAGAAATTGTTGACCTGAGTCCCCTACAGCTCAACATAACAGCATGGCGTTACTTCTTATATTTCATTTTTATACTTTGCTGCTGGGTGGTTAAGACCAAGGTAAAGCAGGACTTATGCAACAAGAGTTGTAGCTTTTGGGTCTGATAAGGTCAGTGAAATCCCCTCTGGATTTATCCTGAGATCCTGTACCTCAGATTGTCAGTGTCAGCCATGTGGATGAGTCATGGCCATTGCTTTGCCAATGTGCTCTCTGTGAAAGCCTGAGAGAATGTTTTCTCTCCAGGTGACTCTCCTTAGGCACACTCTACATCATCGATCACTTTCCTCTCTAGCCCCATAATCTCCTTGATCAGAAAATTTGGGGCATTACCGAGTTACATGACGTTACAGTACAAGTTCTCATATGTCCTGAGTCTTAATTGACCTTAGAAGGTTAGGGCCAAAATGTTGGCTTTCCTTGCAGCCCTCCTTTTTCTCTAATTTTGGTCTGCAAACTTAGGTTGTTAACCATCCAGAAGACAAACTTATTGTTATTACTATACAACTTAGGCTGTTAAGCTTAACCTCACTATCTGCATTATATCTCTGTCTTTGTTACTGTTATGCCCTTCAAGTAGAATGTTGTCATACTGTTCTACAGTTGGGCTAATTCTGACTTATTCTTTACATCCCCATTCAAAGAATACCCCTTAAAAAAATTCTTCCTTGATCTTGCCAAATTGAACATACATTAAAACTCCAATTCAGTTTCCTTCTTGATATTTTTCCTGTAGTGTTTCTGTAAGGATCTGTTAATGAAATTTATTTTTCCATTTTTTGTGCACTGTAAGCACCTTGGTGGATTTTAATTCATGCTACTGTTACGTATAATGTTAATAGATAAATAGATGAGCAATGACTGACAGAATGAATGAATGAGTGAATGAATGAATGAACGATCCAAGATTTACATGGTAAAAAGTTCTCAAGCATATATGCTGTGAATAGTACAGGCTGTGTTGGGAGGGAAATCATCTTAAAAGTGCCTGGGAGAATGTGTAAGGAAAGGGAGAAGTCACAAATCTGGACATATTGGAGATAATCTGTAGGTGAAGAAATCTTGGAGACGTGTCTTATATTGGAATTTAGCCTTAAACTGGATGAAGCTTCAGTTTATGAGCTACTGAAGTGGCCATAAAATAGATTTACTGAAATGTAGTAGAGGAGAGGATCAGTGAATTTGATGTCTTCAAAGATAAATGATATTAACACACTGATGAGACTATCATTGGTATTCAAATCTATCATACTAGGAACAGCAGAAAGGAAGAGGGGTCAGACTTCCCACTGCTCAACGAATACAGGGGACTGAAGCTCGAGAAAATCAGTTAGAGACTTTCATTAGTCTACATGAGAGGTCCTATGGGTATAAACTGGTGTGATAAAGGTACAATTTCATCTTTTCAAGTCTTGACCACTTAGTAAGAATCATTTCCCTTAGCAAAATACAGGAGGACAAAGGACCTTCTGTGTATCACCTGTGACACTGGGGCAGGTGAGTACTGCTACAATCTAAATGTGTATTCCCCAAGATGTAAAGGTGGAAACATAACTAAGGAACTCTCACTGGTCCCACCTATCCAAGGCTCCATTGCTTCCCAACATCACCACTCTGAGCACCAAGCCCTTACTACATGGCTTTTGGAGGATGTTCAACATCCATGACATAGTATAGGTCTTTCATTATATGCCTTCTGCATGAGTCTTAATTCTTATATTCTTCCTCAGGCAGGCCCTCCCTGTCTCCTTAGTCTTAGCCTAAAGACATTTGTCTTTCAAAAGATTAGAAGCCTAATTCATTCACACACACACACACACACACACACACACACACACACACACGTGGCTTATATTTGCAGGGGTAGTTATCTTCCCGAGCCTAGGGGAAACCTTCAACCATTAAAGGATACCAGTGGTGGAAAAGAAAACAATGATTTTCCTTCAGTGGGACAATTCATATGCACAATCCATCTTTCCTCAGCATTGCTAGGCTGAGAATATCTCAGTGAATTTCTTCCAACTTGCTGCACACAATATGCTGTATGCAGTAACCTGACAATAGCAAAATTTATATCTGTTATGCTATTAGAACAGATAAACTTGGTACTAATCTTAAATCTTTGCTATATAGAGAAGAAAAATGAGTCACAAATATATCATATGATTTAATAAAAGTCATTGGCAGATTTCAGGACCAAGTAAAGATGTTTTTTTTCATTATAAGGCATAAAGACTAGACTGATAGCTCAGCAGACTAGAGTGCCTGCTTAGGTAGAGTGCAGTGCCTGGGCTTTGATCCCGGGTGTACCATACTGGCCCCACCCACAGGGTACACTGAGGCCATGATTGAGACTAGGGATGGCACGCACCTGTAATGCCAGCACTTAGGAAGCTGAAAACAGGAGACTCTCTACAAGTTCGATCTATGTAATAAGACCCTGTAAATCCTGTGGGCCCTGTCCTTAATACAGAAGAAAATAAAAAGTAAAAAAGTAAAAAACGAAATAGAAAAGTTAAAAAAAAAAAAAGAAAGAAATAGACAAAACAGATCCATTGAGCAAGAAACCATTGCCTTTACCAGGAATTTCTTTCTTTAAAACACAGGGAATTCTTATGACCTAAGTCATGAGTATGATAACCTGGACAGCAGATTTGATGATGAATATATGTTATATAATAACTACTGCTAATTTTCAATTCTTGTCTTGAAATTCTGTACCACATGTTTTGTTGTATGTTACTATTTCTTTGTTTTTGATATTTTTGTTTTTACTGTTTAAAATGCAATTTTAAAAAGAGAAATATATGTGATTTTGTTAGTGAATCCAATATTAATATCTACTCTACTAATCAGAAATTCCAACCCAATGAGTCTTCTGCAGGTTTATGCTTTTATATCTGTTAAAATATGGTGGTCGGAATGAAATTCCAAGATGGAAGATGTTGTATGGATCACCCTTTGTATACACAGATGAAGAGAGAAATCAGTAAAGGAGAGCTAGTCATCTCTAAGGTTAGATGGCCTGTAAATACAGAGAAGCAGGGCTCCATGGAGAATGTTTTGGAACAGTTAACTTGGAAGGCACATGAAATCTTGGAAGACATATATCCTTAACTTAAATAAGAAGAATTTGCTAAATGAAAGTTAGTTTACAAATATATTCAGTTTTAGAAAATACTATGAAATTTTATTAAATTCCAGTTTTTAAATTTTCTAAGAAACTCATGGTAGTTTAACTATGGAAACAAAATTTAAGAAGTATTTCATTGCACTTTGTGAATGTTCCGTGTTCAGAAACTGTTTGTAGGAGGAAGTAGATGTTTGATTGTCAAGGGAGAGAACAAAATAATTATATACTTTATTTCAACTTATTTTCTGTGTATTTATTCTCTACTGACATTGAAATATTTTAAAATGTCATTGTAGATGCAGCTATTTTAAGGAAAAATTTCCTTTTAAAAGGAGGGCCAGCAAGATAGCTCAGCAGACTAAATCACCTGCTTAGCTTAGCTGAGGCAAGTGCAGGGACCATGGTTCAATCCCTGGAACCACATGCCATGTCAGGCCCATCTCCAAGGTGGGTTCAGCCTCAACGGAGTCTGGACATAGTGCATGCCTGTAATCCCAGTGCTGGGGAGGCTGAAAACAGGAGGATCACTATGGGTCTGAGTTGCGTAGTGAGACTCTAATAACCAAATATATACATATATATACACATATATATATGAATAATGATGATAAATGTTATAACCTTAAAAACACAGTTTGTATCATTTTTAGATTTGTTGACTCTGAAAATAAAAAGAAGATGCTATACTGGTGATATAGTTTGGCAGTCGAAGCACCCGTTTGGCAAGTGTAAGGACCAGAGTTCGATCCCCAGTACCACATGCCATGCTGGCTACTGAAAGTAGGTGTGGTGGAACACAACTGTAATTCCAGCATTGGGAAGGCTGAGATGGAAGGACCACTATGAGTATAAGCTGCATAGTGAGATCCTGTACCACTTAAGTAAATAAATAAATAAATAAATTTTTTAAAAAACTAAAGGTGATGCACTTTACTGTCAGGTCTTGGACTAACATTCAATTCATATCTCTTATAGAAAATTAGGTTCTTAGAAGAAAGCTCTGGCTGACTCTTAGGATATTGGAAGCCTACCACAGCCTCATAAGTATCTGGCATAGCAAAAGATATAATGTTTTCTTTCAAATACTAATGAAAATCTCATAAGAGGTAAAAATTCCAGCATTGCTTATAGATTTTTGCCTACATAAAAGAAATATCTCTTGTATTCAAGTTAATTATTAATAGAAAGTATAGAGTGTACAGAATAAGTTTAGAACTTTAAAATGGAAGTTGTCAGATGAGCAGTAATTGCAGAAACATCTTCTCACACCAACTCACACAATGCACTTTTTGGGTAACAATTTGTCTGATACAGTGGAACAAAAGCTTCTATCCCATTTCCTGGCCAAGATTAACTCTAGCCATTTGAGATAAGCCCATCCCTGGAATGTGTGCACTAACTTCAGTCTCATTTTTATGTGTTATTTATATGTGAAATGAACAAAAGATGATTACTTTTTTGAGAAATTTTGGCAAGTCAGGGAATAGATGCACTAGCAAATGACTTTAACACAGTGCAAAATGTGCACAGTGGTGAGTCTTAAAGAATGGGTATAGAGTGCTATAAAGTGACAGCAGTGCTTAAAACAGGAATGCTTTCACCAACCTTTGATAATATCATGTTTTAATGTTCATACAACTTGAATGCTACCATCTTTGGTTCCTTCCCAACATTAGAATGATGTCTTAAGTAACTTAAATCATTCCCATGTAGAGACATACTTTAAAATGATAAATTAGATGAGCCTGGCAAAATTGTATTTTATACTTGTAACCAGTTCAAACTCCTGTAATACTTCGTGGGAAATGAAGAAACTAAAGGAAAGAAAGCCAAGTATAAAAAGCTATGAAAGACACAGAATCCTTTACACTGATCTACTTTGACTTTCTGCTGCAGGTCTCAAGTATATAATTCTACAATCATCCGGCTTCCTGGAACAAAGAATAATCTTTCTACTTAATGATTTTATCCACTCACTGTTGCTTTAAGCTCCCAAATCTAGACCTGTGTGTCCCATCATTGTTCATAAGTCTCCACTCACTTTCTGTTTGAAATATCATAACTTCTATAAGGAACATGGGCAACAGTATAGATTATCCTACTCCCTTCATCTGTTGCAATTGTATCTTCTCAAACTAGAGTTAATCAGGCTTTACACACTTATTAATCATTTAGTTGTATGTAGCAATGTTCCTATCATCATTTTTTATCATTCCCAAACTAAAACGTGTTTTTCTCTAATGACACGCACACGTTTATTTCCTACATATTGTATATTTGCTTTGTTTGACAATTTTTTTTTTTTTTTTTTGGCAGAACTGGGGATTGAACTCAGTCCCTTGCACTTGCCAGGAAAGTGCTTATTCTATGGAACTATCTCCCTGACCCCGTTAACAATTCATCTACTTATTAAATGGATAATTATTAAGGGCCAGCCAAATAGCTGAGCGGATTAAAGCACCTGCTTAGGCAGATGCAGGGGCCAGAAGTTTGATCTCCAGGCCTGCCGTGGTGCCAGCCCTGCCCCCAGGGCACACTGAGACATCAGTTGACACTGGGTGTGGTGGCACGTGCCTGTAATCCCAGCACTTAGGTGTCTGAAAACAGGAGGTTCACTATGAGTCCGATCCACAGAGTGAGATCCTGCATTCTCTGTACACCCTGTCCTAAATACAAAATAAATAAATAAAATAAATAAAATAAATAAATGGACAGTTGCTATGGTGATTGCAAATGTTTCTTAGAAATTGCTTTTCTGTTTGAAATTGTTATTATATTCCAATAATAAAATCTATTTTCTCAAGCACATTATTGATTTAGTCCTAACAGCTTCTTGTAGGATCACCACATTGCATGTGTCCACCCTGAATGATGCCAGAGGAGTTGTACCATATATGATATTTCTGCTGAGAGCAAATGTTCTACTGCAACAACTTTTTTTTCTCCTTTTTTTTTTTTTTTTTTTTGTCTTTTTAGGGGATATTTTCAAAATATAGCTTTACATTTCATTTTTAACTAAATTTGTACTTTATAGTTTATTTTCTCCATAAAAATTTATCCTAAAATTTTCTCATCTCTTTATATTAATCAATATGCAATTATGCCATGATATTAGACTCACTTAAACTGTTGCTTTAGCTTGTTATTGTATTGCTGACTTGAGCTTTGTGTTGAACAAATTTTCTTTTATTTTTTTTAAGTGTATTTGGTACAGGGTCTCACTACACAGCTCAGACTTGTAGTAATCCTATTATTTTTATCCTCCTCATAGTGGGATGACAGGTTTGTGCCACCATGCGTGGACCTGGTGGCCCGCTCCGAGCACCCAGCACGGCACACGGTTCCAGGGATTGACCCGGATCCCCGCACTTGCCTAAGCAAGCACTTAGTCCGCTCAGCTATCTCAAGGCCCATCAAATTTATTTTCTAAGGCTTCCAGTTGGTGCTTTTATAGTCAGAAAATAGATCTGACCCTCTCATTGGGCAGCTCCTATTTAAAGTGGAGGCTGGTTCAGCATAGCAGATGGGTTTAGGACATATTTGCTTATTTGACATTTTAAGTTTTGCAGTGATTTATATTATTCAGACATTTACACAGATATTTCCATTTTTACTAGTCATAGTATTGTAGTCACAGTATCTCAAGTGCACTGAGATAAGATTACCTTGATTTGAGTTTATATTTATACAGTAGATTTTTATCAAATATCTCCCAGAATTTTGCTAAAAATTACACAGTTTTTGTCATGCATAACTTGAGACAAAATGTTCCATCTCTGAAAGCAAGGCCAAGGATTTAAAAGTTGGAGAAAAACTTAAATAAAAAAAGTTTAATAAATTTCTTGGCTATAATTCTTCAGAGATTACACACTAACAGGCAAAGCAAGAAGCATTTGCCACACGTATTTGCTTATGGCAAAGGGTATTGTATGGTGAAATTTTCCATATATTGGGTAGCATTTATTTAGCGAATTTAAAGAGATGAATATGTTTCATGCAAAGGGATTTTCTGACAGTTTAAAAATAATTGATTTTTGTGTAGAGAAATTCGTCTGTCAAGAAATATAATTTAGATTTGTGATATAAATTCTTTTTTCAGAATAATGCACCTAGAAAATATTAAAATAATTTTTTTAAATCATGTGTCCCTTTTTGCATTATATCATCTTTTGACAAAGTACTATTCTGCCAATACCACCAATACGGTCCATACACGATGTTACTGGAAATGATTTGATTACACTTCGGAGTTTCCTATAAAGGTCAGCATATTATACCTAGGCTGCCTTTGATGACATTTGAGCAAAAGGAGGATATGCTAAAATTAGTAGCTTAGCTTCTGCTATTTTGCATACTTCATGTGCAGAGTAGCAATTATTCATTAAGTATATATCTGCAAACAAAATAACAATAGTTCCACATAAATACCTGATAAAATACTAAAGGTTTTATGAAGACAGAAAGATAAGGTAATTTTAAAATTAAAAACACTTAAAATTATCCCTAAAAGTATGTTGTGCACCACTTAATCAGTTGGAGAACTTACTATTAGTATAATTAAATTTATATAAGGAGGGCTGGGGAGATAGCTCAGTTGAATAAGTGCTTGCCTGGCAAGCTCAAGGGCTTGAGTTCAATCCCTGGCTCCGCAAAAAAAGAAAAAAAAAATTAATATAAGGATGGGCCTGCCAGAAAACTCAGCAGACTAAAGCACCTGCTTAGGCAGTCGAAGGGACTGGAGTTTCAATCCCAGCATGCTGTGCTATCCCCGTCCCTGGGGCACTCTGAGACAGGAAATGAGACCGGATGTGGTGGTGAGTACCTGTAATCCCAGTGCTTGGGGAGCTGAAAACAAGAGAATCACAACGAGTCTGATCTGTGTAGTGAGACCCTGTAGATGCTATTTTATAACATAT
>NW_004524870.1:1127942-1128896 GCF_000260255.1 Octodon degus | reverse complement strand
TAATAAAATAGTTCTTGTAATTTATACTATACCCTTATATATTCATTTATTTATTTATTTTTATATTGCATAGTTCACCTTAAGTAAACTGAAATGTTCTTACATATGAAATGCCTAAGCAGGTGCTCTAGTCTGCTGAGTTTTCTGGCAGGCCCATCCTTATATTAGTGTTTGTTTCTTTTTTTGTAGAGCCAGGGATTGAACTCAGGCATGGTAATACACTCCTGTCCTGCCAGTAACAGGGAAGATGAGGCAAGAGAATTGCCACAAGCTTCAGCTCAGGCTGAACTGTATAGCATTTTCAAAACCATTTTGGACTATACAGTGAAACCTTGTCTGAAAAAGCTAAGTACAAATAAGTAACAAATAGCATTTTGCAAGTTTACAAGTTATTCATATTAATGAAGGAGGAATGACAGGACCAAGGAAGAATAAAAATGATACATTTTATTCCAGCTTAGAAAACAAGCTAATATTTTAGTATTTGCAATGTCAAAAAACTAGAATTGCTACAGACTAAATGATAAGTGTTAACAGGACAGGATAAATAGGAAAAGTCCTAATATTTTCTAACATATTCAAAATCATTACTCAGAGTACATAAACATTTCCAATTAAGTAACAGAAAAGTTTGAAAAATATTTTTTAGGTGTTTTTCAAAGATACAAAGTAGTGGCAGAAAAATAATAGCATTAAAATCATTACAAAATTTAATGAAACAAAATAATAGAAATTCAACAGGGGTTGCTGTATTGCATGATGTTGTCTTTAAATTCATTGTTAAGGTCACCAGATATAAATGTGCAAGATTGGTTTAAAAACAAAACTATAACAATAACAAAAATGTTCTAAGAAATTCAAAAGAACAGAAGAAGAAGAAGAGGAAGAGGAAGAGGAAGAAGAAGAAGAAGAAGAAGAAGAAGAAGAAGAAGAAGAAGAAGAAGAAGAAGAAGA
>NW_004524870.1:1125758-1126576 GCF_000260255.1 Octodon degus | reverse complement strand
TTTTGATAATTGAATTCACGGACTGACTCTTGCCAAGCAGGCACAGTGCCACTGAGCTACAGTCCTGGATTCAATAGGAATGAAATGGACAGAGTATTGAGACTAAGTTACATTGAGTGGAAAACTTTTCAATGAGTATATGCTATCTGATTTCATTATTATAAAATTATTGAAATGACCATGATTATAGAATTTTTTAAAGTTCCTGGTTGAGCTAATTATTAAGATAGTATAAGTGGCAAAGGATATATTTGGATAAAATAATAAAGGCTTTTGGTAATGGGAAAATCAGCAACTCAATAGAGTGATACTTGTAAGTTCCCTGTATGATAAAGTTTCAAAAATAATGCATGCATCTAACTTACACTGTCATCACGTGGGCCTTGCTTTCCTATCCTCTGTGGCAGGCCATTCTTTTCACGTCTTTTTTCTTCCTGTTTTGTCAAGTGTTTTCTACTGTATTGTGCAACCTGCACTTAGGAAAATAAGGTATCAAAAAATTAAATATCTAACATGTAATGAGTGGTTAGACAAGAGATCATCATTTTCACATCAGCTGTTTACTGGCTTACAAAAAGATAATATCAGAAATAAAGACCCAGAAGGGAGTGGTGAATGAAGGCAAAAGACAGGAAAATAAATGTTGTGGAACTGTCCTGGTTTAAGGTTGTATATGGTTAGATTTTTTGACTTATGTGTAAACATAAGAATTATATAATTATTTATACCTATGTTTTAAAATATATTCTAATTTTTAAATGTTTTTTCATCATATTCTGTAGGGACTTAAAGTTCAACATATCAATACTTGATGAAAA
>NW_004524870.1:1117576-1124834 GCF_000260255.1 Octodon degus | reverse complement strand
TAATTTTTTTAAAAAAATGGTTAGGATAGATATATAGTTACATTATTTTAATGAATAGAGAGATTTGTTCTAATAGTGTTTGTAAATAGGATATCATATCCACATCTTGTATAGCAATTAACCACTAGGAAGAATGTATGCAATGTGTTAATTATTGAAACTGTCCTACCAGTTGCTATTTGTTTCTCAATAAAATTATGGGCAAAAAAAGAAAGAAAGAAAGACCCAAGTGAACTACAATATACGTACCAAAAAAAGTCTACCACAGAAGGACTCTTTCCTCCAACTCTGACAGCCAAGAGAGTCTTCACATAAGAAAATCGCCATGTCCCATATGTGAATATCACTTACATTGGTAGCATGTGTGTTTTGTTTTCCTGTCCTTACCTGTAAGGCACAATTGACATCTTTTTAGTTTCCCTGTCTCTTTGCTGTCCTTTGATTGTCATTGGATGTCTTTGTGATGCCTGTTTCTTCACTTGTCAGCTCACCAGTGCATTTCACGTTTTTTTTTTTTTTTTTTTTTCATAGTCCCCTGGGTGGAAACATTTTGTTTTTCTTTAGCTGTAAAAGATACCTTATGAAACCCAGTCTCAAACTTCTAACAAAGATTTCCATATTGTCTATTATTTTCTTCGTCATGTATCAAACTATTTTTTGCCACTTATCCATAAAATCATACAAAATATAATCATTCCCAATGCTTCAGGTTTTGAGTGAGATTGTACTTGCTACCTAACTCATTAACAACATTTACCCCACCTTTGATTTTGATTTCGAAAGTTACAATGTTAAGCCTCCATTTTGTTAAGGTTTCCCTGTCAATACGTCCATTTTGTGCAATATTGACATCGGCAGTTCCAGTTAACCTCTTTCCTGCGTATGTGAAGCCAGTTACATCTTTCAGAAAGCCAAACACTGTACTATACACTTCTCCATTTTGAAATGTATTTTCATTGTAATTCATTTAGTAATTTATTTCTGATGAGGCATTTTAGGCTTTGTAAGTAAGTATAGAGCAAATATGAAAATGTTGATGTTTATTCTAAATATACAATTCATATCAAAAATTTCATACTTTATTTTGTTGATATTTTATGCTCCTGTTAACTACAGATAACATAATATAATAATCATCTGACAAACCAGCAAGACCAGTCAGATGTCAAGTACATCCCTAAAAAAAGGCCAGGAAAACAAAACACATGTGTTGTCAGTGTGAGTGATGTGTTTATGGAATGTTCTATAGTCATACTGAAGACCCATGGTGTGATAATTGAAGTGAAGATTATTTTTATATAGTTTTACTGTTTTTATGGTTATTCCTGTAGGAATTTAATTATCATTATTTTTTAGACTTGTATACTTGTCCTTGCTTCAGCAGCCCATGTACTAGACTTTGTACACAAAGAACTGTTTTTTTTAATTTTTATTTTTATTTATTTGAGAGAGAGAGAGAGAGAGAGAGAGAGAGAGAGAGAGAGAGAGAGAGAGAGAGAGAGAGAGAGAGAGAGAGAGTGGTGTGTGTGTGTGGCCAGCTCAGCCCACCAGGGGGCGGGGCTGGCTGGCATGTGGTGCTGGGGGATTGAACCGCGGTCCCTGATGCCTTGCCAAGCTTGTTCTAAGTAGGTGCTTTAGACCACTGAGCCATCTCTCCAGCCCCACAAAGAACTGTTGATGTTGAAAATTTTTAGGGTTTGGGAATAACAAATATTAAAAATTAAATACTTATTGCTTTGATTTTTTCTTTTTAAGTACTCATTGTTTAATATAATAATAAAACTAATAAAATCAAAATTTTAAAACAGTGCGTATATAATCAAAATAGTCAATAAATTTATTCTTAAGAAACATGAAAAATTTCTGTGTATTTTATCAATGTGAGATTTCTTTTTAAGAACAGAATATATTTATTGCTATAAAGTAAGCTTTTTTTCTGAGATAAGAACAGAAGGGGATCCAAGTGTGTTGCCAAAGAACCTATCTTTTCTGGGGATTTTTATACAGCAAATCTGTAAATTGAGTGAATCTAAGATGAAAACATAGCACCTTGCTAGATGGGCATAAATTGGGACAAACTATAGTCAACCAACAAGATTACAAGCATAATTGAACAGGTAAAATTGATTTAATCAGTATCAAATGGCCAAGTGAAACACACAGCAATAAGGCAAGAATACAGAACAGGGGCATTTCCTGTAGGGATTTGGGTTATTGACTCTTCCTGGCTTTTTGTTTTTAATCTTTTATTTGTTTAGTTCATGTTTTACTATGCAGCTTGGACTCATAGTGCTTCTCCTGTCTCAGCCTCCTCAGCACTTGGACTACAGTCATGTGCCACCACACCCGGTTTTGGTAGCTAGCACAGCATGCCTGGCATTCTGGGATTGGCAAAGCATGTGTTACTTGATCTTTCATGGGTCCTTGATCTTTCCAGGCATTTGCTTAGACCACTGAGCTATCTCCCTAACTCCTTTTCCTAACTTTTTTTTAGGATCATTGATATCTCTTTAGAATATTAACACCTGATGTCTAACCCTAGACATGTATCTGATATGTGGCTGCATTTGTTTAATCCTTTGTCTTGAGGTCCAGCCCACAGTGGAGGTACCTGTCTCTCCCACAGTTTCAAGGTGTCTTGCCTTCCTATGAGGGAATAAAGGACAATTACCACCCTGGCTTCTTCAGGCTGAAAGGAGTCATAGTTGTTGAGTGGGAGTCAGAGGGTCTATCCAAAGGTCCTCAACAGACATCAGGCATTTTTATCTTGGGTAGGCATATAGCTTTGACTGTGGAGGAGACAAGGCCAAAGAAACAGTTAAGTATGCATGGACAAAATAATAACATCAACAGGCTAATTATGAATATGTAAACAAAGATTTCTACCAAGAGGAGAAAATAATGACTTTTTAAAAAGAGTATAAGCCTAAGGCCTACAGAAATTTTGAGTCTGGCATGTCATTAATTTGTGATTTAATATCTTGAACCTTTATTGAGACATTAGCAGAAGGATCAGGAATGCACATACAATATTTAGTTTTTAAAACTATACAAATACCTCATGTACTTTTGGTAGAAGATTGCTCTACAAATATAGAAAATGTGAGTAGTAGTGAAAGCAAGTAGATATACACAGTATCTGACTGTACATTTATAATTACATTAAGATGAAAGCAAAAAGTCAAAAAGGTCACTGGAAAGATGATAATCTATGAATTCTACACAAAATACAAATACTGCCTCTTAATTGCTAACATTGTGCAGCATACAACAGATATTCAAACTAAACCTTTTCTGAATTAGCTTTAAAATATTACCAAAATTAAAATAAATCATACAATGCTTGTATAATTTCCATTTAGTTTCACCAATAACATGTGTCAAAAACATTCAGTATTGTTTCCATTTTTATTGCTCATTCTAAACCGGCCGTGCATGTGGAACCCAATGCAGCATGTACTCTTGCAAATAAACATACTCAAATTGGTACAATACACTCTTATCATCTCATATTTTAGGGTAATCAGTGTAAAACATGCTAAGTTATAAATTGGATATCATTTATCTAAAGGAAATGCAACAGTAGAGGAAAGTCTTGATTACATTAACACTGAGGAAAAAAATTCAAATCTCTCATTTTGTCTAATTTTCAAACTTAGATGTAATATTGATTTTTGCATCATGTTAAATAAAAAACCTACTGCTAGAAACATCATTTTTTTTTATTTTGGGGGATCTATTAAGATAAGAAATTTGAGCTTCATTTTATCTTAATTCACCAGATGAAAGCTTTCTCATTTTCTGTCAAATTCTACCCCTTCATCACTCTCTCTTTAGTCCTTAATAGACAAGGCCACACTTCAAGCACAGAAGAATCAATGCAGAACTAAATACAGTGTGCTGAGACCCACTGAGTACTAAATAAAGAAGTTATAAAGTCTTTTACTTGAGTAAAATCAGTGAAACTGTCTCTTGCTACTTAACCTTTTAGGCAAATCAGAATCGATTATATTAGAAATGATAAAAGAGTACTAGGTGCATTCATTAACATGCTCAGTCAGTGATAAAAGTAGTATTAGATACCAAAACAGTGACTTAAATATGACTGGACTTTATTTTGAAATGAAATAAATATACCAAAATTTTTTCCTAAACAAAAATTACCAAAATGATCACACTCTCAAGACTTATATAGACTCAACACAATCACTATCAAAACACCAACAGCATATTTCACAGGTCTAAAGAAATCAATTCTAAAATCCATATTTGAACCAGATGAGAACCCTGCAGGACTTATACAGAACCAGATGAGACACCATAGCAAAAGCAAGAACATACTTGTCCTTAATTTTTCCAATCATGTTCTTTCCATATCCTCAACCACATAGTGAAACCATTGTCCTAGCCTATGAGTAAATAAATAACCATATATGTGATCATTTATTATTCTAAGGAAAATGGGATACCCAAATTGTACTTATTGAGTTGATTTTTCTTTATCACTCTCCTTCAGAAATATCCTTGAAATAATCTATAATGATGATGCTGTCTATTTTCAGGGAGTGTCACATATTATAAATATTGATCCATAATCAGGCACTAGTCATTTTTACCTCCATCAGTTAACCATAAGGTACTCCACATAAGGTCATAGGTACAGACTGGGAGGGAGAGGGTATTTTAATGAGAGTGGAGAGCATGAGCAATTGATCTTCTTCTCTACTTGTGTTCCAATCTGATATTTCACACTTCCATTGGATCAGTCACTGTTCTCTTCCATGCCCAATTTTATGGTTAATGAGTTCAATAGCATAAAGTTCATAACAAGCAAATGACCCAACACAGTAGTCTTGTAGCCCATAACTAAGCATTCACACTCTACTAAGATACAATAATAGTTCTGCAAACTTATTCCTGTGGAAAAATCTGTGAGAAGATGAAATAAAGACAAGAGATGAAAGGTGAGGTTAGCTAGAGCTCTCTCTCTCCTGCTAGGAGGAAAAGAACTGATCAACCACCATAGGGCACTGATTTATATGTTTGACAAAGTTAGTATCATGAGACACAGGGATGTTTAACGACTAGTGACTGGAATTATCTCAGGCAAGGAGCTTCTCAGGACTAAATAACTTGATTACTTTAGGTACTGTTCATTGCCCCTACATATATGACCAATTTCCAATTTAAGCCTTTCCTTACGTAGTAGAGTAGTAGAGTAATTATCTGCAGAGAGTGGCTTAGTAGTACTCAAAATAGTAATACCAATAGTAATAATAATAGCAGTTAACACATTGAAGCCAGTCAGAATTCCAATTTTAGGGCTTCCTGCCATTGACATTTCAGCTATCACAGCAATGGATAGATTATGTGGATCAATTTGAAAAAAGATTGAGCAGCATTCTAAACCTGTTGTAGGGTTGGTGAGATGGCTCAGTGGTCTAAAGCACTACATAGAACAAGCTTAGCAAAGCACAGGGACCGCGGTTCAATCCCCCAGCACCACATGCCAGCCAGCCCCGCCCCCTGGTGGGCTGAGCTGGACACACACACACACACACACACACACACACACACACACAAATAAATTAAAAAAAATTAAACCTGTTGTAAAATCTATTCTTTTGTTTTGGGCCCAGTTCACGATTCTCAGTTACTTGTGTCACTTGTTAAAGGAACTAGAGTAGAACAAGCTAATACAGTTTGCTTCTAAAATAAAAATAAGTACACTGGATGTGGTCCTTCGTTTTTATTTTATTAAGTACCAGATGCATCATTGCATCTTCACATTATAAACACGTTACAATGCGCCGAATATCCCCGGACTCCTAGAAATTTCACTGAGTTACAGTGATCTTGAATTTTGGGGGGACTTATTTGCTACTCTCTGACAAAAATGTTAGACCAGTAACTCTAAACTAGTTACTTCTGGCTCACTCAGTCAAGTCAGGATAAAGACATCAATGGAATAGAACAGTGTTATACCTTTTAAATGAATTGTAGCATGACTAGAGAATTAATGTACTACTGTGGTAGGAATTTGGAAGCATTACTGTCCTGCACAGAGGGACCATAACTGCTCTTAGATGAACAGCATAAAAATCATGTTTTACATGATTCTTTAAATCCTGTTCTTTATCTTCAGTTAAGGCAGGTCCAATATTTCAAACTTACTCCTCCACTACATCAAACTATTAGAGTTCCTTCCACACTAAAAAAAAAAAAAATACAGAATCTTGGCTTAGTGAGCTTACTTAATACGTTCCTTCTGATTCAACTTTATACTCCTACATTTTCTCATAACCTCATTATCCATTCTCACAAACATTCAAGAATTCAAAGTAGTTGTTTTGCAGTATAGCACACCTCATGTTTCACCGCAGTGGAAGGAACAGTGTTTCATGTAGGAAAGAGATGCAGCAAAATACCTTATATTCTGAGTGTGGTCCTTGATAGCTAGTGGGCCTCCTTTAGTAGCCCTTGAAGGTAACCTTTTGTGCTACAGGTGAGGGATTGCATTTCCATCTAGCACACGGTATATAACAATAGCAATGGCTATTGTTAAAGTGTTAGATGACATACACACGTAAGCAGAACAAGGAAGTACAATTGGATATTGGATCAAAGAATGATCCTGCCAACTAGGTAATGTGTCCAGCTCATGCTGTAAGAGCTTCTCAACCCATTGTAAAGAAATGCATCAGGCTTGAAGCATATCTTATGCAACATTATGAGGCTAAGAAACTGCATACTACTGCTTTTCCAACATTAATTCTAAAAACCATTCAACTGCATGATGTATATAGTTAGATTTATGGTATATAAATTGTACTTTACTAAAGCTGATATTAAAATAAGAGGAATCCTTAAGAGTAAGTTAAAGCAAAAAAGAAGTCCATAATTCCCTGCCATCTAAATAGGGAAATCAGCAGAAATTAACTAGGTATGTAAATAAATATTTACATGTTTCATGATCTAAAAATACTATGTGCAATATGAGAGGTTATCCGAATTCAGAAGAAAATTAGATTTCTGTTTATCACCATACCAAAACAAAACAAAACAAAAAAACCTCAAAATGGATCAAAGACCTAAATATAAGGCCTAACACTAGGAAATTAAGAGAATTTAAATGTAAAGGAAATGCTTTAGAATACTGATCTCAGCAGTGATTTTTTTATATGACATTAAAAGCAGGAGAAACAAAAGTAAGAACTAGCTAATGTGATCACAAACAAAAAAGCTACCCTAAAGGAAA
>NW_004524870.1:1115782-1117177 GCF_000260255.1 Octodon degus | reverse complement strand
ATATAGAGTCATAGTAGAATGCCTATTTTAATACATGTGAACTAGTACATATTCTAATAATGTATGTGTATTCAAATGAAAGAAAATCCATGTATCAAAAAAGTGTCTTTATTCATAGGTTTATTGCAACTCTGGTCACAATAACCAAGACATGCAGTCAAGTGAGGTGCCCACTAAACAATGAATGGATAAAATAATGTGCTACATTCACACATTAGAGCATTATGCACCATGCAAATTAAGGAAATTGTGTCATTTACAGAAATGTGGATGATCCTAGAGGTCATTATGTTAAGTGAAATATGTTAGTCACAGAAAGACAAATATTGAAGGTTCTCACTTTCATGTGAAAGCTAAAATATTCAGTCTCACAGGAGCAGAGAGTAGGTCTGGGAAGGTTAGCGAGAAGCAGAGAAAGAAGATCAGTACAGACAGGTACAGATGTGCAGTTGGGCAGGAGGCATCAATGTTAATGCTGTACAGTACTGTATGATATCTTTGGTTGATAATGAATTATATGTTTTGAAGCAACAATAGAAAGCAGTTTTTAGTGCTCCTTCCACAAAGAACTGATGAATGCTTGGGGCAATAGATGTGCTAATTATCCAGATCTGATACATTGCATGTATGCATTAAATACCACATTGCACACCATACCACATTGTACAAATATTCTGTCAATTGAAAACTCAAAACTACAAAATTTTAATAAAAGTGTAAAGGACCATAATGCTACAAAACAAATATTTTGTAGAGAAAAATTCAGTGACACATCTGTTACTAGTTCATACTTATTAACGTATGCAAGCAAAAAATCTACCAACTGTTACAGTCTAGGGAATGTTCTGGTTCAGGTCTTTTCCTGATAGCTAATCTGAAACAGAATATTGCAAGATCTATTTTTAATATATAATATATCTTGTATTTAAGTATTTTCTTTCACTCTCCTTAAATTGAGTGAGGAGTAAGTAGCTCCTTTAATGCTTTAATTTAATTTATATCTTTCTTTCTGACATTATAGAGGGCATTTTTCACTATTCTTCATAGACGTACTTTTCAGATAAAGATACTGTACTATAGTTTACAGTATATTTGTACTTTCACATCCAGACTAGACTTTCTCCTATTACTTAGATTATGCAATCAAAGATTGATAATTTCACGTGTTTTAAAATAAGGTCAAGGGCTGGGGATTTGACTCAGAGGTAAAACACTTGCCAACAAGCTGAAAACCCTGAGTTTGGTCCTCTACACCAAAAACAAAACACAAAAAATGTAAAATAAAATAAGGTCAAGAAGAGCTTGGGTGGGGGAGATAATTCACTAGAATACTAGAATAAGTACTTGCCCAGGGTCCTCTGAGTTCAATCCCCAGTACCACAAAAAAAAAGGAGG
>NW_004524870.1:1111992-1114062 GCF_000260255.1 Octodon degus | reverse complement strand
TGTGTGTGTGTGTGTGTGGCCAG
The DNA here is from genome assembly GCF_000260255.1 of Octodon degus. NCBI lineage: Eukaryota > Metazoa > Chordata > Mammalia > Rodentia > Octodontidae > Octodon > Octodon degus. Next base: position 1,114,039 of record NW_004524870.1, on the reverse strand, counting down.
CTCAGCCCACCAGGGGGCGGGGCTGGCTGGCATGTGGTGCTGGGGGACCGAACCGCGGTCCCTGTGCTTTGCCAAGCTTGCTCTAAGTAGGTGCTTTAGACCACTGAGCCATCTCACCAGCCCCAATGTGCTGTTTGTTTTAAAGAAGTCTTTTCACCGTTTATATTTTGTGAAATTATCATTCATGTCTTGTCTAAAGATTTAGTTTTAATCTAAGGAGGAATCAATTTCCATTATTTTCTAGGTTATCAAATATGCTTAAGGGTAGATGATGAAGCAGTGCAAGCAGTTAAAAGTCAGTTTTGGGGCCGGGGAGATGGCTCAGTGGAATATGCGCTTCCCTAGCAAGCACAAGGGTCTGAGTTCAATCCCCAGGTCCGGAAGAAAAAAAAAAAAGTCTATTTTATCATGAGCTTTGTATTCCCCTGTTAAAAATAGTTGGTCTTTAAGATTCATTTTAGGCCTTCCATTAGGGTGAAACCATCTAGTGATTTTATTTTGGTCAGTAACATTTAACTCTACTCTTAAACATATTCTAGATGTTACAGTTTTATTTATTCCTTTGTTTAATTTTTTTCCTCAGTGAGAATATCATTTGTGGTTTGATTCTGCAGTTAGTTCTTCACCATACAGTCATACATTGATCATTTTTTAAGGTTTAATCATGAGGAAAGATAAAGCCTTCTAAGCCTCATTTACTGTAACTTTAAGAATGATTATTGTGTTTTATGATATAATTTGGTATTGCTCTTGAAAGTTTTGATTATATTTCTATCCAATTTAGTAAATAAAATAAATAGCCTTGTTGTAGGAAGAAAGGATAGAAATTAACACTAGAAGGTGTTCACATTAATTTTACCAAGTCTTCAGATTTAGAACTAGCACCACATCAGTAAAGATGCTAGTATCTTCTCACATGTAAATGTGACTCACCTTCATATAACAAAGTATAGTAAAAATGAAACAACTCTTGCTCACCGTACTATATTGTCTGAACTAATAATGGAGTGAGGCTCCCTTTTGATGGTCTAGTTGTTTAAATTCCACATTACAGTGTTATTATTTCCCTTTAAAGGGGTAGCAACTCAGCTCAAAATGTCCTAAAGAGGCATTTTGGTTACAGTTTCTTAATTGAAGTATGGATGGTTCTCACTTTTGTTAGGTCAGTCTATAAATTGAACATCGCTCTTCCCAAATCACAGGATGATATCTCTTGTACATTTTTCTTCCTGTTACTATGGCTGAAAGAATGATGATGATCTAATTTACCCTCCTGGATCCTGTGGGCATGTCCAGAATCAATATCTAGATCTAATGAACTAAAACAAGATAAGGTCTAAATCTTTAAGTCAAATTGGAGAGTACCTATCAGTAAAAAATGAATGAAAACTGAAAAACAAAATTATAGATATACACTAAGCCATAGAAAAATAAAATTACTAGTTTATCCCAAACTTCTTAAACATTATATATTTTAAAAATTATGAATAGGGAAAGTGATACAGGTGTTCTGTTGTAGATCTAGCTGGTACTATTTTAGCTAAAAATAAATTCTTCAAATAATCCCTCTTTATCAGCTCATAGATACTCATCACAATATGAATTAATTACTCTTCGTCCAGATATATACCAAGGAGAATATTATTCTACACTTCATCAATGTGCCAACCCATTTTTCATCCTTTCTTTTTTTAATTTTTAAAAAATATTTCATTCATTCATTCATTCATTCATTTGGTACAGGGTCTCCCTACTCGGCTCAGACTTATAGTGATCCTCCTGTCTCAGTCTCCCCAGCGCTGGGATTACGGGCCCGCACCACTACACAGGACAGCACCGCTAGCAGGTATTCCAGGGCTGGCACAGCCTGCAGTACTTGGGTGAAGCCTGGGTCTTCACTCTTGACAGGCAGGCACTTAGATAGCCAAGCTATCTCTGCAGCCCTTCCATTGTATTATTTTTTCTTTTCAAAGTTTTATTGATAAACATATAGCAATGAGACAGTTTCAAATCAAATCGAAAGTACAGTTTCAACAAATAATACACT
>NW_004524870.1:1094678-1105378 GCF_000260255.1 Octodon degus | reverse complement strand
ATTTGTTAAAATTCAATTATGTTCATTTCAAATAGAACAGAATTTAAAGGATACTTTGAGAAGCCTTACTAAAAGGAATTACAAAATAATAGCACAAGTTTGAGCACACTAATAATAGGAGAAATAATTAAATATTTTTAAAAAGCTTTGTCCCAAATCACAGAACCTTCCATGTTTTCCTGCTGTGCTACCATTTACCAGTTGAAAAATCACTTGCTAATCCCCTTCTATTCTGTCTCATCAGTGGCCTGCTGGCAGGAATCCTATGCTACCATTCAGTAAGTAATCTCCTCACAGCCTATCATTTTCTTAATTTGTTCCATTTGCAAAGCAAATCTGCAAGCTGACCTTTTAAGTGAATAACTACACTGCAATGGCTTCAGATAATATAACTGATAAATTATCTCTTTTACCCATTACTCTTTTTAAACAGATCAGTGTTGTTCTGATATCCCCTAGTTTTCCCTGTCACTGAAATGTTTACATTGTTTATCCAGTTTTCTTTGGCTCCATATAAATAGACCTATAGAGATAGCTGGAAGTCCCAAAATGTGACATTTATTTTAGTGAAATATATGTTTGATGAAACCTCAGGGTACAATATATTTATGTTGTTCAGGTCTACCTTTCTAACCTGCTTTCCTGTCAAATAACACCATGTGAATTATAGGTCAGTCACTCATCTTCTGGTCATGTGCTTGTGTATCCTATCTTCTAAAGCATCATTGAAGGCCCAGTGCTTTATTTAAGTACATATCTTTTGAATTCTGCTGGGACCCTTTTCCTAAAGTGTCTTGTGTTGGAAAATTGAACAAATTTTACTTCCTAAGATATCAGTCTTTTACATAAACTTGTATGCTAGATTTTACTTTAAAAAGAGATGAAGCAAGACCTATGTAACAAGACTTGTAGCTTTTGTATCTAATAAGGTCGGTAAAATCCCCTCAGGATTTATCCTGAGACCCTGTAGCTCAGTTTGTCAATCCTTTGTCAGTGTCAGCCATGTGGATGAGTCACGGCCATTGCTTGGCCAATTTGCTCTCTGTGAAAGCCGGAGAAAATGTTTTCTCTCCATGTGACTCTCCTTAGGCACACTCTACATCATCAATCACTTTCCTCTTTGGCCCCATAATCTCCTTAATTAGAAAATTTGGAACACAATTTGAGTTACATGATGTTACAGTATAAGTTTTCATACGTCCTGAGTCTTAATTGACGTTGGAAGGCTAGGGCCAAAATGTTGGCTTTCCTTGTGGCCCTCCTTTTTCTCTAATTTTTGGTCTGAAAATTCAGGTTGTTAACCCTCCAGAAAAGAAGCTACAAGTCTTGTTACATAGGTCTTGCTTTATCTTGGCCTTAATCATCCAGCATAGAAGTATAAAAACAAAATATAAGAAGTAAATCCATGTTGTTATGTTGAGCTGTAGGGGACTCAGGTCAACAACTTCTGACATTGCCAGTTAAGCAGAAGACCCAATACTATTATGGACTACTGGGCTATTTTAGAATATTTTGCTGAGTTCACACACCTATAATATTTAAATGATGGAATTAAACAAAAAAAGGGGATACAGATGAATGACGATTTTGTATATGTGTATTCAAAATGGTTAGGATAAATATATAGCTACATTCTCTTAATTCAATAAATAGAAGGATTTGTTTTAATACTGTTTGTAAATGGGATACTATGTCTGCATCTTGTACAACAAATAACCACTAGGAAGACAGTATGCAATGTGTTAATTATTGAAACTGTCCTACCAATTTGATTTTAAACTGTCTCATTGCTAATTGTTTCTCAATAAAATTATGAAAAAAAAAAGAAGTAGCTGGATGCAGATGAATGCAAACTTATAGGAATTAGGAAGGTTAGGAAAAAAACACTGTGGAGAGGAAAAGAGGAAGGTGGTGAAGATCACAAAAGATATTTGACTTCCCAGGAGTAATGACTGTTAAGCTAAGATATAAGTGACTGTGGTTACTGCAAGCAGTATTCAACATGATTTGAAAAGTTACCTGGGGATATGCATCTGTTTTCAACTTTACATATTAAGCAGAAATCAGATGAGTCTCAGCACCTCTAACTTCCAGTGTGTGCCTATAGAGTGAGCAGTTGAAATAGTCTTAGGGATATTAAATGTTTTTAGAGTTGTGTTGTTGGGTTTATTTTCCACATAAATGCTGAATTTCTTTTCTGGTTGCAGTAGGAATTATCATCAAGAAGATTGTAAATGAGAACTTGTTTCCCTCTTCCATATGAATAAAATTAATTGGAAGATTAGATTGACAGCAATGGAAGTTTCATATTCACTAAAGTTACATTTTATGAATCTAAGTAAAGGGTGATCATTAAAGAAGAAGGACTGATTTGGTGCCAAGAGCACCAGTAACTCTGCTGCATGCTCAGCCACTTCCATGCCAGAAGTTAAGAAGGCTTATTGGCACTCCAGGAGAGAATTGAGTAACAGCAGAAGCAAGAGGTGAAGGAAACAGTTTTATGCAGTACTGGATATGTCAGAGTTTTGGAACATGCTGTTTGGAAAATACAAGTCCAGAAAGTATGGGTAGTAAATTGGTAAGTGTGCATGAGGGGCTAAATGTTTACAGTGGTTTGCCTTTTCGCCATGGTACAGCATGATAGGAAAATATATCTGCTCAGATAATCTTTATTTTGAAAACTTCTATTTAAGAGATCTCTTCCAAAAATTAGTAGGGAAGATAAATTCCAGTTAGCTAAGATTCCTGTGGAAGGGCTGGCCTGATAGCTCAGCAGTGGCCTAAAGTGCCTGCTTAGGCAGGGTGCAGTGGCCAGGTTCCATCCCTCTTGTGCTGTGCCGGTGCTGCCACTGAGGCACACTGACACAGTGATTGAGACTAGGTGTGGTGGTGCATTCCTGTAATCCCAGTGTTTGGGAGGCTGAAACAGGAGAATCACTATGAGTCTGATCTACATAGTGAGACTCTGTAGACCCTGTAGACTCTGCCCTAAATACAGAAGAAAATGAATAAATAAAATAAAATTCCTAGGAAAATGCAGCCTTCAGAAGGAAATGAAAATGATTTTAGTGGATTGAGTACCTTTGATTACTATTTTCAGATCATTTCTATTTTCATATACTCACTTCCTAATGGCAATATATTATTTTTCTGTGATAGTAAAGACTGAGTTTAACTGGAAAGCTTTGTATCCTTCAAATGAAATATTTTTCCACACCAAATAGAAAGATTGGATAGCTATCTAATGGATCTACTGCCAAGAGAATCATGACAGGTGACATTTGCCCCATGAAGGGTGGTTTATTTAATTTTCTTACTAAGGAACAAACCGGTCATCTCCTATTAGTTAATTTTTAACTGTTTGGTTTTTATTTTATACTGCAATATCTTGTTTATGAAGCACTCTACAGCACACTTTCTTAGAAAATTTTAAAATGTGTTTGGTTGTTACAGGGTCTCACTATGCAACTCAGACTCACAGTGATCCTCCTGTTTTCAGCTTCCCAGTGCTGGGATTACAGGTATGCCCCACTTATGCCCGGACTCTGGCAGGAGGAGCCCACCCTGGGAGCAAGGCTGGCATGGCCTATGATGCTGGGGATTGAACCCTGGTCCCTGCGCTTTCATAAGCAGGTGCTTAGTCTGCTGAGCTAACTTGCTAGCCCAACATGCACTCTTAAATATATGTTGTCTACATTCAAGACTTCTAGCCTCTAAAAATGAATTATCTCACTGGAAATAAAGCTGAGAAAATTCCTTTGAGTAAAGTCATAATAATTTCAAAAATGTGTACCTTAGGCTGCCCCCTCTTATTGTTATAATTGTATGTGTTCTTTTTTTCTGTACCAAGGAAATTACACTGAAATACTAGAAACAGTTTCTGGCATTTACTATTTTAGTTGAGTATTCAAGCTAATGCATGCCAATAAAAATAAATGTAATAACAAACAGAAGGGAAGATAAAATGGAAACATTTTCTAGCCCCACTGGGCTAATGGTTGTAGTACTTACGGGTTGATATAAGTCCGGCATGAGTGACAAATCAATTACTGACTTTGAGATTTGCATTGATAAAAGTCACCTGAGAGGCCATTTAGAAACCAGTGAAGAAGGAGGCCCTTTCTATTAGAGTCCTCCAAAATATTCTTGTGTTTAACTACTTGTACTGAAGAGATAAATCTTATTTGGATAACTTATCTCTAAATTATATATTTAAGACTACAAGTTTCACTCAAAAAATCTGTAATCTTATACTATATTATAAACTATTGGATACAGCTATTTCTTTCAACCTCAAGTTAGGCACACATTTGATAGGCTTGCCTTCTGTGTCCCCAGATTATCCTCATTCTAGGGAATCTATACAGCAGTCCTTTTCTGGTGAGGTCCAAACCTAGCTACATTATCCTAGTTTTGTTTTTGTGAAGTGCACACTTTCTTAGAAAATCAGCTCTTTTACCAGTATTTTTTTTAAGAGAGTACAAATCAGAATTTAAACAGAAAAATTTACAAGTGATACAGATTTTCACTTAACAAAGTAATATGAATTTCAAGGTATTTGTTGTAATACATAGTGATGTCTTCCAACCAGTTATTGATAGTACCAGATATATGCATGCAAAATTGGAGGAAGAAAGAACAAAAAAATAAATGTATAAAAAATTAAAAGGAGAAAAAGTACAAAAAACTGAAAAAAGGAAAAAACAAAACAAATTAAAGCATTAATTGCTTCTTTCCATAGACCAGCAGAAATGCACAGTGCAGATGTTGAAAGCATTTTGTTACTATGCATAGATAAATCTCCCCCACTCCCTCTCTTGTCCTCAACTAAATAAATCTTTCTTTTTGAGTAAGTTCATTCTCTTTTACCAGTCTCTATTGTACTCTTTAGATTCTACTTTTCTCTTTCAGGTTCAAACGCTAAGGAGACAATGTGATATTTGCACATACTGTTCTGATTTATTTCACTTAAGAGTATGCTCTCTATTTGCATCCATTTACTGACAAAAGGCTCAACTTTATCCTGTTTTATAGCTAAATAATGTTGCATGGTGTAAAACTATCAAATCTTCCTTATCCATTATTCAGTTTATGGACATATGAATTGATACCAGGATAGAACTATAACAAATTGAGCTGCTATAAACATGGGGGTGCATATAGCACCATCGTATGAAGTTTTCAGTTCTTCTGGAAAAATACCCAGGAAGGAAATCTCCATACTGATTTCCATAGTGGTTGTACCAGTCTGCACTCCTACCAGCAGTGCAGAAGGGTTCCTTTTTCTGCATGGCTTATTCAGCATTATTTTTTATTGGCTGACTTCTTGGTGTTAACCATTTTCTTTCTAGGTTGAAATGGAGTCTCAGTGTTGTTTTAATTTGCATTTCTCAGATGACTAATGATGGTGAACATATTTTCATGCCTTTCATATTTCTTCCTCTGAAAACTGTATAATTATCTCAGATGTCCATTTTTGGATTGGGTTTTTGAATGTAAGAGCCTGATTGATTGATTGATTGATTGATTGATTGATTGATTTACTGCATGGTCTACAGTGTATACAGGGTCTCACTACACAGATTGAATTTGTAGTGATTCTCCTGTTTTCATCTTCCCAAGCACTGGGATTATAGTTACATGACACCATGCTCAGTCTCAGTCACCATCTCAGCCCGCCCTGTGGTGGAGCAAGCATGACAGGCTGGGGAATCAAAGCTCCAACTCCTGCATCTGCCTAAGCAGGTGCTTTAATCTGCTGAGATATCTGGCCAGCCCCTGATTTTTTTTAATTCTTTGTATGTTACAGATTCAAGGTCTTTGTCTGAGGCACAGTCAGCTATAATTTTTTTTTTACCAGTTTTGTTGGGTTTCTTTTCACTCTGTTGGAGATTTGCTTTGAAGTTCAGAAACTTTGAAAAAATATGAGATCCAAGTTGTTAATTCTTTGAAATATTTCCTATGCAGTTTGGTTTTTGCTCATGAACTCTCTACCTATCCCTATGTCTTTAAGATTTCTACCTATATTTTCCTCCAGAAGTTTAGTGTTTCTGTTTTAATATTGAAATCTTTGATCCATTTTGACTGTACCTTTGTGCATGGTGATAGGCATGGGTCTAGCTTTATGCTGCAGCATGTGGAAAGCCAGTTTTTACAGCACCAGTCATTAAAGAGGCTATTTTTCTTCCAGGAATCCTGTTTGGGCTCTTTATCAAAGATAAGGTGGCTGAGTGTGTTTGCAGTTATGTCTGCATCTTCTAATCTGTTCCACTGATTCTCAGGTTTGTCTCTATTCAAGTACCACCCTGATTTTATCACAATAGCTTTGTAGCATAAATTCAGGTCAGGCATTGTGATAACTCCTGCCTTTCCTTTGTTTTCCAGGATTGCTTTGATATTCTGGGTCTCTACTGGTTGCAAGTGAATTTAAGGAAAGTTTTCTCTACCTCTGTGAGGTATACTAATCATATTTTCATCAGGATTGCATTGAATCTTTATAACACTTTTGGAAATATGGCCATTTTTACAATGTTGGTTCTTTCTATCAAGGAGCATGGGATATTTTCCCATTTTCTCAAATCCACTTCAATCTCTTTTCTCAGAGTAGTGTGATTTTCACTGTACAAATCTTTTATATCCTTTCTGAGATTGATTCTTAAGTATTTCATTTTATTTTGATGTTGTTGTGAAATATGTGTTTTCCCTAATTTCTTTGGGTGTGTGTTTATTTTTTGTGTACAAAAATAGAGCTGAATTTTTGAAACTGACACTGAATTGGATAAAATGATATTACTCCAGAATTCTAAAATATTGCAAAATATTAAACAGCATTTGTGGAAAAAGTTTAACAGTTTGGTTGCACCATTAAAATGCATGAAGTGCAATAATCAACATAAAGGCAGACAGCCTAGAAGACCGGTGGATGCAGAAAACAATAAGACAATTTAGTAATTATATTCTAGTTTATACATAAATTGAGGGAAAAAGGTTGAAAATGGGAAGAAATTCTTGGAATTTAGTGTTCTGAAATAGAGTGTAAAAGAAAAAGAGTCATAGAAGAAGTTCACTATAGATATGATTTGAATTGAATCAATAAATGTTTAAATTTAACTTGAGTATAAGTTTCGAGCCAAGCCAAGAATAAAAATATAAATATGATAAATTTTTTTACATTGCTGAACCTGCTGTTTTATATTTTGTTCCTTTATGTAAGAAAAAGTACTAAATTAATATAAGCAGCTAATACTGTCTATATCTGCATTTAGGATGAATTTAATTGACTTAGAATTATAGAACTACAAGTCATTATACATGAATTTAATCTATTAAATTTGAGATTGCTTATAAGAAGTTTTCCAGGATTTCTGAAGAGTTTATGTATAGAAAAATTGGGCTGATCAGATAGCTCAGCAGACAAAGCACATGCTTAGCCAGACACAGGAGCCAGGGGTTCGATCCCTTGCCTGTCGTGCTGGCCCAAACCCTGGGGAACGCTGAGACTGTGATTGAGACTGGGTATGGTGGTGCGTGCCTGTAATCACTGTGCTTGGGAGGCTGAAAACAGGAGAATCACTACAAGTTCCATCTACGTAGTGAGATGCTAGACCCTGTATAAGTACATAAAAAATTATACATAGAAAAATTTTATTTGAGATTACCTCCATGTATCATCTAGCCCACAAACAGCATAACAGAGCTGAGAAATTATGTAATACATGATGGTGTAGTATTGTTCTGGTTCTATAACACTAATGTTTTAATACAGTGATGGTTTATTTTCTATGTCTGGAATACCAATTACATTATAACCCAAAATGCTAACTAATCATATGTTACACTTGTAGCTATTACATTACTGCATTTGAGCCTTACTAAGCAGTGTAATAGACAACACTTTGATCTTCAAACAATAGTTTTAAAACATGAATTCACTACAAAATATCAGACATTATTCAAGTCATGGTCTAAATCACAGCTCTCTTTCAAAAGGAGGTAACAGTAAATATTCTACCTGTTATGGTTTGTGTCTAGTTGTTCCCACAAAGCATCATATAGTCATGGGATGAACTTCTAGAGTTGGTGATTAACTCATGATCTACTGGGATTATGGGTATGAGCATTTCACCCAGCCTGGGGTGGATAACCTGAATGTAACTTAACGGGGACAGTCTCGCTCTCTATAGTCATTGTTGCTGCTACTCCTCCCTTGGTTCCTCTTGCTCTTTGACACCATCATGAAAGGTTGTTCTCTGCCGCTCTGCTTTGGAGCTGGCCAAGTACACACTGAAACCTCCAGTAACTGTGAGCTACATAAACCTTTCCTTCCCTCATTTTGGGTGTCAGGTATTTGTCCCAGTAATGAGAGGAGAATAACTGAGAGAATTTGGTACCAGAGGAGTGGGGTCATTGCTGTGGCTACCTGAAAATGAGCATTATGGGTTCCTGCTAATGGCTTATTGGAAGAGATAGGAAATGTTTGGAGATGTAGCCTACAATAGATGCCCTAGAACAGCTTTGGCTATTCTTTCTGGGAGATTTTGGCTAGAGCTCAGACCAGAATGCTGATAGGAATCCTGCCTATAAAAGATCAGGCTGGGTAGGTATCTGCTCCAAAAAAAAGTAGTACATTGGTTGTTAGACTCCAGACAATGTATGTTTTATCTTGGAAGAAAGATTGTTTGCATATGTTTCATGTCCAGAGACTACTTGAAACTGAAATTAAGCATGGAGGACTGAATAATCTTTCAAAAGAAATTTCAAAGTAGCTGAATATTGAGTGAATGGCATGGATATTGTTGGGGACTTTTAGTCAGATTTATGTGGAGAATCAAAAGTAAAGAGCCCAGCAGGATGGTTTAAAGTGTTGTGAGTTTGAGGAGAAAGGAAGCTCCAATAAAGCTGTGGAATGCAAAGACACAGCTGAGAAGATGTCCATTGCTAAGAAGGAACTGCAGAAGGATGATCTGAGGGCACCACTGAAGGCAGCAGGTCTCTGCCCTTTTCGGCCTCAGAATTGACTGAGTGGAAAGCCACAGAGCTGTGTGTTCTGGAATGGAGGCAGTGGCCACACACATTCTAGAACTGTGCCAGCAGAGAGAATTTATTCCTTTGAATCAGAGTCAGAATGCTCAGTGATCCAGGCACTCCAGCCCTACAATCAAGAGACAGAAAAACCAGGATACTCCTCCAAATGACAACAGACCTTGTTGTCATCCACATGGCCTTGGTTTCAGGCACATTCAGAATGCAGGAGTTCTGAGGTTAAGAAGGCTTCCATCCACATTTCAGAGGAAAACCTGAGAGGTCAGGCAGTGTGCCCGAGAGGGTAGTGTGTAAAGCAATGAGCAAAAAGTCTATTCAGTGGAAACCCCACAAGTTTGGAAAAACCAGGGATGTGGATCACCTAAAAGAAGCTTCAAGGGCTGGCCAAATAACTCAGTGGATTAAAGTTCCTGCAAGCTAATGCAGGGGCTGGGGGTTCAATCTCCAGACCTGCTGTGCTGGCCGTGCACCTGGGGTGCACCGAGATGACAATTGAGACGGAGCGAGGTGGCGCAGTGCCTGTAACCCCAGCACTTGCGAGGCTGTAAACAGGAGAATCATTATGAGTCCAATCTAGTAATGAAACCCTGAACACCCTGTAGACACTTCCCTAAAATATAAAAGTAAATAAATAAATAAGAAAGAAAGAAGTTTCAAGAAGGGAGCAAAACAGGTCTGAGAGGGAAGCCATAGAATCTATTACCAAAACTGTTGTAGGAATGGAGCCATGTAAGGCTTTTGGAGCTCGCAACTGATTACAGATTGCTTTGGATGTTCTACTTGGAACTATAGGACTTAATGATTGTCCTTCTGGATTCTGGATTTCCTTTTGCGCTGATGCTTTGTATCCTGCTGTGTGTACCTTATGGAATGGTAATGTTTGTCTTGTGCCATTGAATGTTGGAAGTGTGTAACTTTTCATTTCTATAGGGAGAGTTTGCTTTAAATCTTGGAGGGGATTTGGCACTTGGACTTTTCAGCAAAGCTGAAACTGTTAGGACTTGGCATCTCTTAGAGATGGACTGAAATTCTTTTGCACAAGGGGATAAGCATGAGACTTTGGGGGCCTAGGGGTGGAGTATTATGGTTTGTGTCTTGTTGTCTCCCCAAAGCTTCATGCAGTCATGGGGTGGACTTCTAGAACTGATGATTAACTCATGATCCACTGGGATTATGGGTGTGAGTATGGTGCCCAGCGTGGGGTGGATAGCCTGAATGTAAATTAAGGGAGACAGACTTGTTCTCTATTGCCACTGTTGCTGCCATTCCCCTTTGCTCCTTGTTCTTTGCTGCCACTGCGAAAGGTTGCTCTCTGCCATGTGCTGCTCTGCCTTCGAGGTAGCTGGCTATAGACTGAAACCTCCAGTAGATATTTAGGAAGCTAAATAAAAATTTCCCTCCTTCAGTTTGTCAGATATTTGTCCCAGCAATGGGAGAACAGGAACTGAGATACTACCTATTTCACATAATATTGAAAGTATCACAATAACTGACATATAAGAAAATAAACCATTCAAAATACAGTCTTTAGTTTAATCTGTAATCAATTTCAAGTGTTTAATGGAACAAAAAATGTGAGTACATAGTGAGACCTTGTCTCAGAAAAACAGAATAGAAAGAGAGAGAGAGAGAGAGAGAGAGAGAGAGAGAGAGAGAGA
>NW_004524870.1:1091290-1092663 GCF_000260255.1 Octodon degus | reverse complement strand
AAAAAAATCATATGCACTTTAAAAGTAATAAAAAGTATGTTGAAAGGAAGATGAAGTATTTTGACAGGCATTAATGGGCATTAGCTTACTACAATAGTTGTATTCAATTTTACCATTCAGCATATATCACTCCATGTATTAAATTAAAAAAAGCTGGTGATGTATCTCTGTGGCATAGTGCCTGACTGGAAAGCACCAGGTCATGAGTGTAATTCTCAGAACTAATAAATAAATAAATACTGAAAATAATATTAAGGATTAACAAGGTACCAAATTACTAAAAAATGAACAACTATAAAATAATTATAAAAATAAGAATGATTGTCATAAGTAACTTAAATCATAATACCCTTTATTCAATGAATTCTGCAATAGAGCATTACCATAGTTGATAAATTTATTCTGCATAATTTCATGCTTGTGTTAATCCCAGCACCATATTACTGATAGAAATTAAATACAAGAAGAAAGCACTGTATTTTATAGTTGTTGATGAGGAACTGGATTCAGCCTTCTCAGGCTTTAAAACATTACGGCCACTACATATATGAGATCCAGTAAGTGAGGGTAAGGAGGATCAGGTAAGGGGTAGTCCTATGCCGACCATCATATATCATACAGAGCTCGAAAATCAATGGGAAGCATTTTGTGTTGTTCATGCCTACTGAGTGCATATAATATTAAATTTTATTTTCTATGCAAGTCACATTCTCTTCAATGTTAAGTGCAAGCCAGACAAGTATATATAAGAAAATTTCTGTGGTAGCCTTTTTTGGCACTTGGAAGCTCGTAATACAGATGAAATTCATATTTTCCTAAATATTTTCCAGTAAAACTGGGAGTACAATCAAGATACTACACTGTATATGTCAGAGATGACACATTTTTGCTATTTAGCATAATATTCTTATATCTGGACACCTTGCATTATGTTCTGCTTTACCTGTATTTATTGTTTTTTAAATAGGATCTCACTATGCAGCTCGAACTCATAGTGATCCTTCTGTTTTCGGCCTCCCCAGTGCTGGGAATATAGGGATGTGCCAACAGGCCCGGTCTCAGTAGCCAGCTCAGCATGCCCCGGGACTGGGCCGTCATGGCATGTGGTGCCCAGGATTAAACCCCAGTCCCTGTGCTTGCCTAAGCAATCGCTTAGTCTGTTGAGCTATCTCACTGGCCCTTTACCTGTATTTCTTATTAACAGTGCATCTATATACCAGCTTAAGTTTGTGCTGTTTCACATTTATTGTAGTACAACTATTCACTATTAACTTTGAAAATTCCTCAAATATTAAAGTTGCCTAAGATACAGAACTTGTATTGTTTCCCAAATTTCTTTCCCTCTCCCTCTCCCTCTCCCCACCCCCGACAGA
>NW_004524870.1:1087982-1090673 GCF_000260255.1 Octodon degus | reverse complement strand
CTCCTCAATTGGCCTCAATTGCAAGCTGGAAAGTACTCAGTGCTTTCCATAAGTCCTCTTATTCATGTGTCCCCAGTAATAAGAGTAGGCCAGTTTATTTGCGATAATATCCATTGGCCTTGCAAGGTAAGAGAAGGATTAAATCTCACATTTAAGAGATCTCTGCTAATGGACCTACAAAAAGTTCTAACTAGTGTTTTTTTTCTTTATAAATACAAATTGTAAAAAGTTATTACAGTCCAGATACTGCTAATGTCTCAATAGCTGTTCAAAATATGAGATATGAAATCATTACTGTTTACTTGATGAAAATCATTTTGACTATTCATAAAACTTACATTTTGACAAATCCCACAAATATTATATCCTTCCCCATTTCTTAAAAAACTGCTACTTTTATTTCCTTCCTTTATAGGTTGCATTGCATAATAAACAATTGTCACTGTAGATTTAGCAGCTTGGATACTTGCACATACTTAATTATTATCCAAATATTTTTAATTATCAAGGGGTAAACAAAAGTCATTATAAGCATTATAAAATACTAGTTTTTATAACTAGTCCATTTGGTATACTTGTAATTATGCAAAGTTTTTGTCAAAACTTGAATTTTGTTAGTACTTAAAATTCAATAAGCATTTATTGAGACCTTACTTTCTTTAAAATATCTTTCTAGAAAATAGTGTCACACAAATGCAAATAAGATATCCAAATCCGCTAGAAAATACAAATACATATATAGCAGTGACTCACTTGAACTTTTCAATGCAATCCCCAGATGAAGCAAAGTGCTGTGGAACTGCACTGGCAGCCAGTGATTACTACTGCCTGGGAGGATGGGGGAAGGCTTCCCTGAGGACAACACATCTGAGTTGGATCCTCAACATTCTAAACAACTGTTTTAAAAAAGAGAAACAAAGATGTGGGGGTGTGATGTCCTCAGTATACAAATGTTCAGAACCAAGGAGACTACTTTTCACTTACAATGCAATGCCCACAAGCAGCTAAAGCAATTTAGAAGGCAAAATGCATCATTAAAAGTCATGCTGAAGTGCTTTTCCACCATTGCAGGCTCTCAGTGCTTGACACATGTTCAGTACAGCTTGCTCTGTCAGCATCGTGCTGTCTCCAGCATAGCTTGTAGGGTACCTTGATTAAAATCTGGAAGTTGAATGAAGTCCAATTCCTGACAACACTGATTTTAAAACTTCCAGCCAAAAAGTGCTATTCCATTTTTAGAATCATTCTATAGTCCAAGAATATCATACAAAAGCAGGGAGAGTGTTTCAGGAATTGTACAAGACTGTGTGACACAGTTTATGGAAACAAAGGAGGCCCTTATTATTTTGTACTATTCAGATATTTTCAATCAGCTAGGGATCATGTGAAACCAACAACTCTTCCCAAGAACTCTACCTTCCATCAATGCTGCGCTTGTGAATACTGCCAGCTCTCCATTGCCTGCAAGGACATCCTTGCCTCTAGACCATCCTTTCTTCCTTACTGCATCTCCCGAGTTCCTCAAGGAGCATCAGCTCTGTTCAGAATCTAGGTTTTTTTAGACTCAGGCTTTCTGTCTCTATGCTATTCTGAAAGTCAAAGGAGAGATTTCCCAATTAAACCAGAACATGTGCAGCTATGGTTTCAAATGTGGCACATTAGCTTGGATTCAAGTAGAAGTCAGAAAACCTGTAGTCAACCTCCTACTTACATCTGCGAATAAGCACATAAGCAACTGCAGGGCTGTTCAGGCTAAACAGATGGATAGTCCTGTCAGGAACAGATTGCAGCAGAGCGAGGAGGTAGGATGTAATGCCACCCCCTCTGAACTGAGAAACATATTCAGCAGCAGGAAAGGAATTCTTTTGAATGTAGCTATTTTCTTGAAATTCTCCACATTTAACTGTTTCTCAGGAAGGGTTACATCTTTGTGTCCTTCCAGCACCGTTGTGAGTTTCATTTTATTTTTCTTTTCATTTTACTGAATTTAGGTAATAATGCATCCACTTGTATTAATATTCATCATTGTGCCTTATTGTTCCCTACATAACCACTAAATGTAATTAACTGTGCTGGCTAACAGAAAAAGCATAGTAGAAAATATCATAAACTACATTTTATGTGAAACAGACCACGTGAATGAAGCTGTTATATTTTTATCAATAATCTGACATTTTATATAGGAACATTAGAGTTTTATATATCTAAGAAATCTAACAATGTCATTCTTTAATATAAGAGTACATATTTGGTTTTTAAATAAATGTACTCTTTATGTTTTAGGGGGTTTTTTTTGTGTGTGTGTGTGTGCAGGGTCTCACTGTGGAGCTCGGACTCATAGTGATCCTCCTGATTTCAGCCTCCCTAGTGCTGGGATTACAGATGCACACTACGGTGCCCAGACTGCACTGCTGGTTAAGAGCACCCAGAGAACAGAGTTGGCACAGCATGTGGTGCCAGGGATCGAACCCTGATCCTACGCTTGCCTAAGTAAGCACTTAGTCTACTGAGCTATCTCGCTGGCTCTGAAACATACCCCTGATAGTAAATATAAAATTATAGCTTAGAATATGCATGAATTAATGTTATGTAGTTGAAAGATAATATTTTGTTAAAATTATAGACTCTGATAGATCTTTGTAATATTTTTTCTGATCATAATTCTACTTTTTTTTTTTTTTTTTTTTTTTT
>NW_004524870.1:1078928-1087030 GCF_000260255.1 Octodon degus | reverse complement strand
CCTCAGTTGAAATCTTGGCCTAATATTTTATCTAACAGGGTGATGAAAGTAGAGAAAAAGTCGTCAAATAAATTATTTGTATTTGTTATTTAATAAGAGATACAAAGAATTCTAGTGTTCATCTGTTCACAGAGAGCTAACATTTGTATAAGGGATATAGATGTGCTTATAAAAGTAATAATGACATATTAATTGGGTAATTGAAGAAATTTTCAAGCAGTGTTGAAGATTTGTCCTGATTTATTCCTGCTATTCGGGAGAGAGGAAATACAAACTAATGCAATAACTATGAAAACAAAGCAATTGATGATGATTTGGGAAATTATCAGCCTATCTAGAAGGCAAAAGACTTTTCAATTAGAAGATTTAATGTACATAAACTATACCTTAGGGAAAATATTGAGATTGTGGAGACATAACCTTTTGCTAGTGTCTCATAATGTTCAAGCAACCAGAGTAAATGCAAAAGGATATTTTTGGGTGGTGACCTATTTTTGTTTTATTTACTTCCTATTTTAAAAAGAGGAAAAAAAATAAAAAGACAACTGACAAATACAGAATTTAAAGCAAGTTGATAGGAAATTAACAATGGTTATTTTATTTCATGTTGTTATCTTCAAAGTAGTTGCTCAGATTGCCAGGTATAGGCATATAAAAATTATTCAAATGATATAAGCACTAAATGTTCCTTTCAGTGAATTATAAGAAAGTGCAATTATCTTAGCTATATGTGTATATATACATATTTTTTTCTTTCCTTACTTCTTTCCTCTTTTCCCCCCTCCCAGTTTTTCTTTCCTTTGGAGCAATTTCTTTCCTTTTCGCAATATCGTTTAGATCTTATTAATAAAGGAGTTTTAAAGATTGAAAGTTTGACTCATAAAGTTCTTCAAACAAGAGAGTATCTACGAAGCTTAAGGGTCTTATTTTTTCAAAAAATATTTCAAGAAAAAAATCAAAGAGATCATCCAGGATAGATCTATGAACCAGTATCTACACTAATTAAATGAAAACATGTACAATTCACAGGAGTTACACAAAGTTCCTGAGGCTCACAGGTCAGGACAAGAAGTACTGAAATGCATTGGAAGGGAGAGAGGAAGTATGAAATGTGAAAAGGCTTTTGGAACCCTAAAATTTGGCAACCAGGAAAAAGGATGATAATCGTTTATCTGAAAACACAGGCTTTCAGAATAAAGTATGGATGACTCAGAGGCCATAGCTCATCACAGAAAATCCCTTCCCAGTTGGGAAGTCCATTGCATTTTTCTCAATTGGCTTTTAGAGTTGCTTGAGACCATAAGCCTTCTTTTCCTTTCAATCTCTATTCTTTGAGAACAGGGCAAGGGCAAGGCTATCTTAAACCTTTCAACCACTTAGGAGCAGAAAAATCATTTCCTTTCTTTCACAGGCCCACAGAGAGAGAATTATGTCTTAGGATAAATCCTTTCCACTGTTTCACCTATTCCTAATTTCGATGATATGTGTTATGATTTACATCTAAACTGTGCCCCCCAAAGTTTCCTGTATTTTGGGGTGTTCGGCAATGGAAGCGGTATACTTTTCAGGGAATTAATCCACTAATGAGATCAGAAGCTGAATAAGCTGAAAGGAATGTGGCCTGGTTGGAGGCAGGTCATGAGGGATGTGACCTGGAAGTGGTACTCTTGTGCCTGGCTTCTCTCTTCTGGCTCTGCTCCCTGACTCCTGCAGGAAGAACAGTTGATCTTCATCGTGCCTTTCTACCACGCCCTTTTGGCCTCCAAGTCAGCTGCCTCATGGATTCAGCCCACAGGAAATTATGAGGCAAACAAACCTCTCTTGATTTCTGTTGTGAGTATGGGAAAGTGACTTGACTGACAACATGTATGGCGAGAGCTGAGTATTTTGAGATGATGAAGTTTATAGGACATTTTGAATACTGATTTGGTGTTATAAGGGCTGAGTAACTCTGAGATGAGGAATATATTTGGGATACATGCAAAATTTGAGGACCAGGGAATAGTTTAAGCTAGGAAAAATAATACCCCCTGAAAGATAGGCTTGTGGTAACCCTTGGCATCCATTAATATATAAATGTGAAAGCAAAATATATTTTGCAACTGTGATTGATGGTAGGTTCTTGAGATCTGTAGAGTTTCATTGATTTTGAGGGTGGACTGCTTATCATAAGTCCTTAAATGTGAGTATTTCTTGACTGAGTAAGGCAGATGACAGTACAAGATCGATTCGAGGCCTCCTTGCTGTTTCTGAGATGTTGAGCTGTAGGCAAGGTCCCAGGAGAGGTCTCTGTGCGCTAAAAGCTGCCCTGAGGTGATAACTGTCATGGAAATGGAGTACTCAGCCTCCTTGCGTGGAAATGAGTTCTACCAAAAGCTTATGAGTTTGACTCATAAGTTTTCTCATCTGAAGAACAAATCCTATCAAGGGCATTCAGAAACAAATGTAGCTACCAAGATCTTAATTTTGTCTAGTGATATCTATCACATTTGTTACCTTTGGAACTAGTAGGTGAATAAAATTTTATTTGTCACTAAGTTTGTGATAAGTTAGTATGACTATGGTAGAAAGTTAAACAGGAGTCAAGAAATAGTTGAAGGTCAAGTATAACTTTAAATAGAGTGAAAGAAAATGCACCAGGAAAGAGAAAAGTGTAGTGCAACTGTTGTGGCATCCTTGGTGAAACTCTAAGTGGTGCTCTAAGGCATACATGTAAGGGATCAGGAAAGAAATGCAGTACCTCAACCACTGTACAAGGTACATCAGTCACTTGATTTTCCTTTTGCTACTGTTCTTGCTTTAAGGAGAAAAGTGGAACAGTACTATAATTAAGTACATAATATTGAGATGTATAATAAATATTTGAAGTGCAATGTTACATTTGATTTAGATGCCTAAAATAAAATGCATAAATTTTAATTCCAGAAAATATTTCAAAAATAAATAGCACATCTAGAAAATATCATGAATCTAGAAATTATCCATAAAGACTGGTATGATTGACAATAAAGTTAAGAATAGA
This sequence comes from Octodon degus, assembly GCF_000260255.1. Classification (NCBI taxonomy): domain Eukaryota; kingdom Metazoa; phylum Chordata; class Mammalia; order Rodentia; family Octodontidae; genus Octodon; species Octodon degus. The sequence continues at coordinate 1,084,008 of NW_004524870.1, read as the reverse complement.
ACCTAGAAAATACTGCCATAAGGGTAGAACAAAGGAAGTAAATCAATGACATATCATAGTGAATATTATATTTATGTATCCTGAGAAGTAAGATAATTTCAAAAACAGATTTCTCAGTAGTCAATTGCAGCACACTTACCAGGTAAACAAAAACTAAGACACAAGCAGTAGATTTAGTAATTAGAAGACAATATTAATCTCAGCAAGAACAGTTACCATGAAGCAGTGAATTCAAAGCCAAATTTTTAATATATTATAAAGGTTTGTGGGAAGCAAAGAATGGAAACAGTAGAGTCAGCAAGAAAGCTCAGAGAACTAAGTGCCCCTTAGGCAAGCACAGAGACCTAGGTTGGATCCCAGGCACCACATGGCATACTGGTGCCACCCCCGGGCACCCCGAGCCGTCCACGTAGACCAGGTGTGATGGCACACACCTGTAATCTCAGCACTAGGGAGGCTGAGACAGATGAATCACTAAGAGTTTGAGCTGCATAGTGAAACACTGTACCATTACTTAAAAAAAAAAGAGAAAGAAATGGAAATAATAAAGTTTTCAATTTAAAGATATTTGCCAATACAAGATGCAGTGGGATTTGGGAGTCTCTTTCTATAAAACTTAATATGAGTAATGGCAGAGAAATATACAGTGATGAGAAAAATGTGAGTAGGACTCCGTGGAGAGATAACTGACAAAAATTTGAGACCATGAAGATGGAAATAAGCTTAAGAAGGCAGTCTACAATCTCAGTCTTGACTGAGGTAGAAGGTTTCCACTTTCTTAGAGCAGAAATATAAACACATTATAATGAATTGTGTTGGAGAACAGAAGAGAGAAGTCATGATCATTCTTATCTGATGGATTTTGTGCATCTGTGATACACTGCATATTTATCTAGTGAATGGAGCATGAAGATTTGGTGGGAGTGAGCTGAGAATAGTGCATAATATCCTTTGTGTTCATCACTTAGACCTGCTATAACAAGACAATTATAGATAGTATATCTTAAAGAACACTTATTTTTCATAGATCTGAAGCCAAAGAAATGCAAGGAGAGCTGATCTGGTGTCTATTGAGCATGTTTCCCTTTGCTTACAGATAAGCACCTCCATGCTGGGTTTTCAAAGGACCAGAAAGATGTTGGGAAAAGGGCTCTAGATCCCTTTTATTGCTTATACAAACTCTAATCTTGTTACGAAGGCCCGTTTCTCAGAACTAATTCACAAGGACTCCACCTTCATCCAGGGGCTTCCATGTACAGATTTGGGGCTGACACTGTTCAGTTCATGTTACTCTCTGAGAGGAACAGTGGGGACTGACCAACAATAATTTAAAGACCCAAGAATCAAGTAATGCTTTATCAAATTGTGATAGTCAAGTAGATGTTAAAAACCCTAGTATCTAGAGCATGTAGTAAAGATAGGGGAGCCAGCAGCAAAGCTAATACAGATTGGGAAGCAGGTCTCACCAACAGGGCTTGGATTACCACATAAGTTTCACTAAACATACTGACTTGACATTTACAAATTTTGTAATTTTTTAATGTATTTAGTACAGGGTATACAGGGACTCACTACAAAGATTGGACTCTTAGTCATCTTCCTGTTTTTAGCCTCCCAAGCCCTGGGATTACAGGCATGTGTCACTATGCCCAGTCTCAGTCTCCGTCTCAGTGCCTCCCTGGGGTGGGGCCAGCATGGCATGTAGAACGGTGGATACAACCCCAGCTGTGCTTGCCTAAGCAGGTGCTTTAATCTGCTGAGCTCCCTGGCCTGTCCTGACTTTTATAAATTTTGACGTGTGAAAAACAATACATTTTGATGTGTGAAAAGTTCTGGCACTGTGAATTAGTGGTATTGCATGGTGTAAAGAATAGATTTTGAGGCTATAACCCCAGAATCAAGCTCCAACATATGATGATTAAATAGGCAGTTCACTCATTGAATAAGTTTCTGATTAATAGGCAAATATAAAAGGTACCATAATTAATCTGTGCTTAAGTTTCTCCATCTGTAAAATGGTAATAAAGTGTATGTATAATAATTCATAATTCACAAGTCAGGTATTTGTAAGATTAAGTGATGTAATGTTTACACACTATATAGACTGTGGCCCAACACAGACTGCATGCTCAATAAATTTTACATTTAATTATTATCACTGCTACTACTGTCAGTCATGTGCTGTAAAAGGTCCTATTGAACATTAGATGAACTTACTGTCAAGTGAGGGGTGACAGCAGTAATGGTGCTGGCCTTTTAGAGGGTAACAAGCAATATAAGAGGGGGAGAAAAACTACTTTAAGATATGAATGATAAGACCGGGAACACTTTTTTATTCTTCATTTTAATAATGGATAGTACTTGCTGTTTGGATAAAGTGAAGTGGCAAAATTTCAGAACTGGCAGAAGTCTGCAGCTGTTCCTTCAAATAATCTTTTTTTCCCAAATACATGTTCATATTTTATTTCAAATTTGTTGGCTTAGCAAGATTTCCAAACATTGAAAGTGAAATGTTACTTGTAGATAATTTAATAATTTGTATGTACATTATTAACAATAAACAAAACAATTGAAAAAGAATTAATCATGTCCAATATTAGTGTTGAAAAACATGGGCTTGGGAAGAAATCATTCTATAAAATATAGCTATCAATTTCAATTCACTCTGCTCTGTAACAATGTATACATATACATTTGAATGTTATTCTAATATTTGCATTTTTGGAAAAATACTTATAAGAATTTCTTTGATTTCTTGACATCCAGTATCTGCCATTCCTAGACAAATCCAGCCCAATAGTTTAAATAATGACTCTAGATAATTGATCATTGAAAACTTCTTATGATTGGGATAATGCTACATCTTCCATTCATACCACATATGACAAAAAGAGACATTACAGGTCAATATCAAAGGCAAAAGAAGACTCAAATATAAATTAGTTGCAATAAGCTTCTCCTACTTACATTTTAGATGCCATACTTTCAAGGAAACAGAATAAACTTAATGTTTATTTGCACTTTACATGATAACTGGAAATTTAATAAACTACCCTGATGGCGTTATGTTGAATAGTACAAATCTATTCATTCAACATTGTTCAGGAACCACTATGTGCATATCATTGCATTAATATTTTTAATTTTAATTATTAATATTTTATTGAAGGGTCAGCCAAATAGCTCAGTGGATTAAATCACCTGCAAGCAGGCTCAGGGGCTGGAGTTTCGATCCCCGGGCCTGCCATGCCAGCCCCACCCCCAGGGCATGCTGAGATGGTGATTGAGGCTGGGCATGGTGGCGCGAGCCTGTACTTCCAGCTCTTGGGAGGCTGTAAGCAGGAGGATCACTGACTCTGGTCTAATAGTGAGACCCTGAACACCCTGTAGACCCTTCCCTAAATATATATATATATATATATATATATATATATATATAGAGAGAGAGAGAGAGAGAGAGAGAGAGTGAGAAAGAGAGAGAGCATTGCTTAAAATGAGGTAAACATAAATGCAGCTTATTAGGCACCTGTGTCAGCGTCCATCGCCCTGTGTCAGTGTGCATGCCTGGCCAGCCCATAGGCTTCCGCACTCCCTATTCATTCGCACATGTGCATCTGCACCGTGTGCAGGACTTGAGCTAATCACTGCAGTATCATGATCTGGTGTACGTTCGGAGAAGGAAACTTCATCCTTTTAGTACATGGAGGACAATTTAACGAGTAGAGTATATTTTTAAATGATGTCTAAAGCAATGTTTAAGTTGTTTCTATTTGGCATACACCACCAGCAACCAGTAAGTACCTTCATCAACTAGGAACTAACTTTTATTTATTTTATATTGTAGCCCAAACAGCTGAGGTAATTATTGAACTTGTAGATATTTTCTTTGGAGGAACTGACCTCCTATAAACCATTTTCTACTTTAAAATGTTGCTAAATTAAACCTGAATACATATATATGAAAAGCCAAACTGGAAGCATTTCATACTACAATGTACGTGAAGCACTACAGTGGCTGTGTAAAGTGAGAAATAAATAATCCATTATTAGGGGCCAGGGAGATGGCTCACTTCCCTGGCAAGCACAAGGGTCTGAGTTCAATCCCTGGTTCTGCCAAATAATAAGAATAACAATAATTAATAGTAATAGTTCATGATTGATTCAGACTTTCCATACAAATAACCTCACCTCCAAATTCCTTATTATAGGTTACCTTTTATATAAGTTGCACACAATGCAGAGGATAAGATTTGACCTGAAAACCATTATGCAGTATTACAAGGGTTTGACCTTCCACTCCAAGCAGAATTGTAGAATTCTAAGCCGCTTAGTAAGATATTGGAACCTAAGAGAAAAGGTCATGCTGGATTCCACAAACCAAAAGTCTTGTTGGCCACTATAAAGTGTGAACCCCCTACTGGCCCCTCAGTGGAGGGACAAGAATGGGAGTTTGGCTGTCCCCATATTGAATGCAATACTGGCTTAAAGATATGCAGTGAATGAAGTGTTCACCACATGCTGTTAATTATCTGAAATAAAAATGTACGCTTCATGAGGGTGGAAGGGAGCAGACTATTGCCATTTGATATGTACCTTCAGAGTGAAGGAATGAATACAGAACTACTGGGCAAGCAGTATGCATACACACTCCTCTGCTGCCCTTCAATTTGCTCAAGTTGATCAGTACTTCCTAAAATGAAGATGGCAAGTTCCCTATCTCTTCTTCAGCATGGACTTCACCACCTAACATTCCCAACTCTAAAGTTAACTGCAGAAACTTGTCCATGTTTTCTCCACCATAAATAAGTTAAATTATAATGGACTAGGACACTCTAAAAGGGACCACAGACAACTGAATGTTTATATTAACATTGCATTTAACATCATTAGAAAAACTGAGTAGACGGTATAGTCATTATATATTGTATCAACTTAAAAAGTTAAAGGCTTAACTAAATTGGCTCAGTAATTCGACACCTCCTAGGGCATGAAGGTCCCATTCCCAGGGCACTCTGAGCCTTTGACCAAGCACCGAGTTTGGCCATGTTACCACATGCCTATAATCCCAGCGCTGAAGAGG
>NW_004524870.1:1076379-1078013 GCF_000260255.1 Octodon degus | reverse complement strand
TGATACAGATGGAAATTGGAAGAAAATCTGAAGATTGTTCCCATGTGTCAGAAAACTGTTGAGGACTCTCAGCTGAAGTCTTTCTCAGGATTAATTGTCCTCTGCCTTTCACCACTGCTCTTCAGACTCATTCCTGATTTATCCCTGATTACCAAGATATCTCCTTTTTTAAAGAGAAAATAACCTTCATCCCCATCCCCATGGGAATCTAAGAGGACTCCAACTTCCTCTGCCTCCTCCTGCCTGAGAATTACATCATATTAACAGAAAATCATTCTACCAAAGTTGTAGTTTCCAAATACTGAATTCTGCAGAATTGCAATTAAGTCAACTGTGAATCAAGCACTTTTTCTCCCCTTGAGGGTCTCGGGGCACACACCTTAGGTGACACCTATGGGCACACACTGCAGGTACTGCTATTGGTGCCACAGTGCAAGGTGTGAGACAGCATGAGATCGCAAACAGTGCCCCGGTTGGTGTTGCAGTCCTGCCTCAAGGAACACCACCTGCTGCTGGCCCTGCAACTGTACCACCACCTCCGGCCAGCTGAGCCCAAGCCAGTTACTCAGCTCCTTCAAAGGTGGCTGCCTGCCATGGTCTCTCTCCAGCTGACAAGGTCCAGTCCTGACTATGTAGCAGTGCTTGACATGGAAGAGACATGAGAAAATATTGTAATCATTTATTGTTTCCAGAGCATAATGACTATCTTCATTGTGGTGACTTAGCACCTATACATAATACATCTTGATTCTTTTCTGTTTTTTGATTTTTCCATCTCCTAGCACTCCTTTCCCTCCATGTTTCTTCCAATTCTTGGTCCCTTTTCCATTTTCAAAAGTACCATTTTCTTTTTTGTCTTTGTCATCTCCTTTCCCTCTGCTCCTTCCCCCTCCCTCCATTCCTTTTTTCTCATGCATTTGAAAAATACCTCTCTACTTCCTGTTTCTCATTTTTTTTTGCTCCTATCTATCTTTCTATCTATCTATCTATCATTCATCCATCTTGAGGTTCTCCTGTAAGAGAATCCATGCAGTATTTAACTCTGTGAGTTGGACTTATTTCATTTAATATTATTTTCTGAGGTACATTTATTTACCTATGAATGTCTCCAATCCATTTTTATTGCAGAGTAGTGTCCCACTGTGTATAAATACCGTATTTTCTTTATTGTTTCATCCACTGATGAACATATAGACCTTCCAAGACTAACCTTATAATCCTCACTATCTACTATGCTTCCTAAAACTGCTTAATATGGTTTGTTCCTTGGAAGAATTCACAGTCAGATGGGTTCAGCTTTGGAGAAAATGCATATTATGGATCACACTGGGCAATTCAGTGTATGAATTATATGAGCACTCTGGCTGCCAGGACATAACATATTCTAGTTCATTTATTCCTTTAAGCTGGGAGACATTCCCTTTGAAAAGGAGGGAAAGAAGGGTTTATGAGCATGAACTGCCCTGTGGAGTGTGCAATGGAGGAAATAGAATAACTTGAGGAACACTCATAAATGACAGTGAGATCAGAGTTATCAGAATCATAAAGCTTCAGGATGAAAAAAATCCCAAAAAATTCTACTTAGGAAAGTCATTGAAAGCACAGTACTTGTAAATTTTTTACACATATGGAAC
>NW_004524870.1:1074806-1075869 GCF_000260255.1 Octodon degus | reverse complement strand
CAAGTCCAATCTGTGTAGTGAGACCCTGTAGGCCCTATACTAAATACATAAAAAGAATATTAAAGTATTATACAAAGGAGAATTACAGAGCTAATAACTTAAGGCACATGATTAGCATACTACCTGCAATACAGACACACAATGACACTTAACCAACTGCAATTTTCACTAAAATTGCAGTTGGTTAAGTGTCATTGTGGTATTTTACAGGAAAAACAAGAAATTTTCACTTTTTTCTTGGAGTGATATACTTTATATCTACTTTGGTTCATTTCTCCTTCACACTAAGGCTTGCTGTCCTTATCCACATTTTAATAAAATTTCTAATAGTTTTATATCCCAGAGTTAACATTGAAATTATATAATAAAATTTTTAATTTATATTTTAAAATATTATGCTATGCCTTTATATAGCTCTATATTTTAAATGACATGTTAATTATATTTGACAAATAATTATTTCTTTATTTTTCTTCTCAAATACATGTCAATGATTTCTAATTTTTGTCTTGATTATTCTACTTCTTTACAAAAAAGTTAGACAATAGGTCACCTCAGGGTCATTTAATGCATAATACTTAGTTAATTACTGATAATAGTTTCTATCAATATGTTAATCTTATTTTTTCACTTGATAAGACTAGTTCATTTTCTTTCTTTTCACCTTATGGGGAAAACGTAAATCAAAATTTCCTAAGAAAATAATAGGAAAGTAATAATTGACTAAAAATCTTTCCCACATGTCAGATATCTTTCTTCTCTGTTGGTGATTTCTTCTGCAGTGCAGATGATTTTTTAATAAAATGAAATCCCACTTATTGGCTCTTTGAAGTAGTTCCTGGTATTTCTCAAGCAGTCTGGATTATGTTCATGAACTTTCTGTTTGTACTTATATCTTTAAGATTTCTAGATAGTCAATAATTTGACCCTAGCCCTTCAAGGTCAGTGAGGACTCAGGACATAGGAGAACCTGTGCTGTGACATCTTGTAACTCAGTGGTGTCCCAAATTTTGTGTTCAAGGAGATTATGGGGGCCACAGAAGAAAGTGATCAACAATGCAGA
>NW_004524870.1:1062931-1074551 GCF_000260255.1 Octodon degus | reverse complement strand
AATTGCCAATTTTGCAGATAACCCACTACTATTATGGACTATTGGACTATTTGGGGTTATTTTGCTGAACTCAACTACATGCACTATTTGAACTGGCATCAAGTACAAAAAGGTCCTTTAAAGACTTTTCCAAAAGCAGCTTCTCTAACAACAACGGAACACCCATCTCTGACAAAACAAATCAAAAAGGGGACATAAATAAAGGACAATTGTATAGTGAAAAAAATGTATATATGTATATACAAAATAGGATAGATATACAGCTACCTTCTATTAGTTCAGTGAGAAGAGAGGTTTGTACTAATATTCTTTACACTAGACGTAATGTCTGCATCTTGTCCTCTGAATAACCACTAGGAAGACAACAATATGCAATGTAGTAATTATTGTAACTGTCCTACTAACCTGTTTTGAAACTTTTTCATTGTGTAGGCAAGCTTAGGCAGGCACATGGGACCATAATTCTATCCATGGCACATTGCCATGCCAGCCCTGCCCTCAGGATGGCCTGAGCCACCAAAAAATAAAAGTAAAAATAAAAAATAAAAATTAAGAAAAAACAGCTATTAAAAAAGAATATAGAGAATTCTTATAAATGCACATCCAAGGCAATGCATTTTGATATAAGCAAACAAAAGTATCCATGTGGAATGAAATACAACCAGTTAATAAAGGCTTGTTTCCTAAGGGGGGAAAAAGATTTCTACCTACTTTTTCTTTTTCCAATAGATTTGGTGTTTCTTTTCAATATCTAGAGCTTTGGTACATTTTTCATTTAATTTAGTGCATGGTGGCAGACATGGGACTAGTTTTAGTCTTCAGTGAGTAGAGAGCAGTTTTTCCAGCACAATGTATTAAAGAGACAATCTTTCTCGTAGTGAACAAGTTTGTCCCTTTTGTCAAAGATAAGGTGTCTGAGTGTGAGTGTAGTTGTGTCTATATCTTACACTTTGCTGCACTGGTCTCCAGGTGTGTTTTTGTGGTTGTTGTTGATGCCAGTAACTTCCTGATCCTACTACAGCAACTTGGAATTAAATTCAAGCTAAAATTAAATTCAAGTCAGGAATTAGAATTCCTTTGTCTTGCCTTCATTGTCCAGAATTGCTTTTGCTATTATAGGTTTCTGTTTATTTTTATTTATTGTTTTGTATTTTTTTAGGGAAGGATCTACAGAGTGTTCAGGGTCTCACTACTAGATCAGACTCGTAGTGATTTGCCTGTTTACAGCCTCCCATGAACTGGGATTACAGACGCGCACCACCACGCCCAGTCTCCATTGCCGTCTCAGCAGGCCCCAGTGGCTGGGCCAGCATGGCAAGCCTGGGGATCAAACCTTGGGCCCTGTGATTTCTTGCTGGTGCTTTAATCTGCTGAGCTACTTGACTGACCCTTCTAGGTTTCTTCTAGTTCCAAATAAATTGCAGGATTCTTTTTTGTTACTTCTGTGAAGTATGCCAATGTTATTTTGACTGAGATTCCATTAAATATGTATGACAGTTTGAGGATTATAGCCATTTTTCCTAATTTGGTTCTTCCTATCCACTAGCAATAGATAACTTCCTTTTCTTTCTTTCTTTCTTTTCTTTTTTTTTTAATGAAGAGGAAGAGTCACTATTGACTTTTATTTTAAAAGTAATTGGAAATGACATTTGAATTCTCATATGAACATGTTTTCAGTAATGTTGTGGGTATGTTTTGTGTTCCTACGGCTCAAAGCATAGCATTTTAATACAATGGGTTTGTGTAAATAACTGTAGAGAGAAATAAGAATACTGTGTTAGGCTTCTATGGACAAACTTGCATCCCATTAGCAACTCAGAAGGCATTAACATGAAGGCAGCAATGCAAAGTAAGAAGCCATAGAGGCTACGCAGTTCCACATGATCATACTCTGATATTATTTATCAGAAAATATTCTTTTTTATATTTTATTAACTTTTTATTTTTTTCCCCGTAATTTTATTGAGAAACAAACCAGGGATTGAACTCAGGCCCTTGTGCTTGTCAGGCAAGTGTTTATTCTACTGAGCTATCTCCCAGGCCCCTTCCATTTTTTAATAGCTGCTACAATCTTATTTTTCAAACTGTTGTGACTTTCAATATATAGATGCTTTTCTTCCTTTCTTATGTTGATTACAAAATATTTAATTTTTGGGATGATATTTTAAGAATGTGGTTTCCCTAAGTTGTTGTCTGAAGCTTTGTTTTATTGTGTTTTGTTTCTTTCTTTTTTTATTTTGTATATGAATGCTATTTATTTGAGTGTTGACTTTTTTTCCAGGTATGCTACTCAATTTTGTTATTAAGTGTAGGAGGCTTTAGGATGGGTTTTGGGGGTCTTCAATGTAGAGTATTACGTCATCTGTGAATAATCATAGTGAAACTTCTTCCATTCCTGTCCTTATTCCTTTTATTGGTTTCTCTTGTTTCTCTTGGCTGGCACTTTCAGAACTATATTGAGTAGAAGGGATGATAGTGGACATCTTGCTCTTGTTCCTGATTTTAGAGTGAAAGCTTTCTTTCAGTTTGTGTCCATTTAGTATGATGTTTTTATTGGTTTGTCATAGATTTAGATTTAAATAAACATAATTTATTCCAGTTTTCTGTAGCATTTTTATTATGTATGAGTTAGTCTTTGTCAAAAGCTTTTTCCATATCTATTGAAATGGTCCTGTGATTTCTGTCTTAGGTTCTGTTGTTATGGTGTATTACATTTATTGATTGGCATATTAAACCACTTCATTTCTGAGATGAATGTCACATGATCATGATTTATAATTTTCTTGATGATTTATTGCATTCCATCTGCTAGTATCTTTTTTCATAATTTCATTGAGAAAGAAATAGCAATGAGACAGTTTCAAATCAAAATGGTAGGACAGTTTCAATAATTAAAACATTGCAAACTGCCTTTCTAGTGGTTGTTGGTTGTATAATTTGAAGACATGATACCCCATTTACAAACACTATTAGAAAAATCCCTCTATTCATTGAATTAAGAGAATGTAGCTATATATCTATCCTAACCATTTTGAATACACAGAAACAAAATGGTCATTCATTGTATCCCCTTTTTCTGTTTAGTTCTGTCATTTAAATATTATAAGTGTGTGAACTGAGCAAAATATTCCAAAATAGTCCAGTAGTCCATAATAGCAGTGGGTCTTCCGCTCGACTGACAATGTCAGAAGTTGTTGAGCTGAGTCCCCTACAGCTCAACATAACAACATGGCTTTCCTTCTTATACTTCGTTTTTATACTTTTTCGTCTGGATGGTTAAGACCAAGATAAAGCAAGACTTCAGTAACAAGACTTGTAGCTTTTGGATCTGACAAGATCAGTGAAATCCCCTCAGGATTTATCTTGAGACCCTGTACCTCAGTTTGTAGATCCTTTGTCAGAGTCAGCCTTGTAGATAAGTCATGATCATTGCTTGGCCAATTATCTCTCTGTGAAAGCCTGAGAAAATGTTTTATCTCCCTGTGACTCCCCTTAGACACACTCTACATCATCGACCACTTTCCTCTTGGTCACATAATCTCCTTGATCAGAAAATTTGGGACTCAACTCAGTTACATGATGTTACAGTACAAGCACTCATAGGTCCTGAGTCTTAATTGACCTTGGAAGGCTAGGGCCAAAATATTGGCTTTTCTTGTGGCCATCCTTTTTCTCTAATTTTTTGTCTGTAAACTTAGGTTGTTAATCCTCCAGAAGAGAAGCTTACTGTTCTTACCATACAACCTAGGCTGTTAAGCTTTCTATCTGTCTGAATATTAAACATCTTAGCCATAACATGGAACACGTATTTTTCATCAAGTATTGATACGTTAAACATTAAGTTCCTATGGAATATGATGAAAAAAATTAAAATATATTTAAAAAACAGGAATAAACAATTATATATGTTTACACATAGTTCAGAAATCTAATGATATAAAGCATTGTAGCAGGACAGTCCCAAAACACTCCTTTTCTTGTCTCCTGCCTAAATTCACCAACCTCTTTCTTTTAAAACAATCATCTACTCGAGAGATAGCACAGCAGCAACCAGCGTGTCATGACAAGCAGCACGTATTCAGAAGACCAGAATGACAGGCACTCCAAGCATGAACCTGATATTACAACTTTCCACCTTCACTGCAGTTGCAATTGCTTAGTTCACAGGTATCAGCATATATAGTTAGTCAGGGTGAGAATCCTTATGATTAACTGCTAGATTTGAAAATCTTCTGAAAGTTCTCAGGATTTTTTGCCTTACCCATCTTGCACATATAACTGTATGGCTTGCCTCTGCTGTATTTCCTAGCTCGTCTGCTTGCTCTCTCTTCATTGTCTAGTCCAAAAACACTTGCTTTCCTTTTAATTGTGTTATACATTTCCATTTGTATTTCTTCTTTGGAGTTCTTACACTAGGGAAACTATGCAGTATTTACATATGTGTGTCTGGTTTATTTCACTTACGAGTATGTCTTCAAGTGGCATTGACTTAACTATAAAGGCTTCAAGTTTATCATTCTTTATAGCTGAATAATACTTCATTGTATAAAAATACCACATCTTTTCATTCCATTCCTCAGGTGATGCTCATCTTGGTTGTTTCCAAGATTTGGTTATCACAAATTGTGATGCTATAAACATAGGTACACATATATCACTATGATATGATGTATTTGTATACTCCAGGAAAATTCCCAGTAGGGGAATAGCCGGTTTGAATGGGATTTCCAGTGCTAGTTTTATACAAGGTCTCCACACTGATTTCCATAACGGTTGTACCAGTCTACATTCCCAGCAGCAGTGGAGAAGCATTCCTTTTTCCCCACAGCCTCTCCAACAATTGTTGGATGAATTCTTTCTTTGTTTTTTCTTTCTTTGTTTCTTTCTTTCTTTGTTTCTTTCTTTCTTTGTTTCTTTCTTTCTTTCTTTCTTTCTTTCTTTCTTCTTCTTCTTCTTCTTCTTCTTATTATTATTATTATTATTATTTTTTTTTATTTTTTTTTTTTTCAGAACCGGGAATTGAACTCAGGCCCTTGTGCTTGCCAGGGAAGCATTTATTCCACTGAGTCATCTTACAGGTGCGGTTGAATTCGTTATGATAGCCATTCTTTCTGGGGTGAGATGATATTTCAATGTTGTTTTATTTTGCATTTCATGGATGGCTTGTGATGTGGAGCATTTTTTCATATATTTATTCACTTCTTTAATTTCATTCTCTGAGTAGCGTGTGTTCATCTCAGAGGCCAATTTCTGGACTGGATCCTTAAATTTTGGGGCCTCAGTGTTTTTTAGTTCTTTAGAAATTCTAGAGAGCAGATCTTTGAGTACTCATTTTTAAGATTTTTTCCACATTTGTGGGATGTCTATTCACTTTGTTGGTAATTTCTTTTGATGTGCAAAAACTTCTCAGTAAGAGGTCTTCCCAGTTTTTAATGTTTTCAAGTATTATCCATGAGATTTGATTTTTGTTCATGAACTCTTTTCCTATCCCTATGTCTTCAAGAGTTCCTCCTACTGTCTCTTCCAGGAGATTTAGTTTTTCTGTTTTAATGTTTAGATCTTTAATCCATTTTGACTTTATCTTAGTGCATGGTGATAGAGCTGGGTGAACTTTTGTTTTTCGCCATGTAGAGAGCCGGTTTTTCCAGCACAGTTTTTAAAGAGGCTATCTTTCTTCCAGTGAGCATGTTTGGCCCCTTTGTCAAAGATAAGGTGGCTGAGTGTGTTCCTAGAGGCTTTGGCATCTTCTAATCTATTCTGCTGATCCTCAGGTCTGTTTCATTGCCAGTACCATGCTGATTTTATCACAATAGCTTTGTACTATAATTTCAAGTCAGGAATTCTAATGCCTCCTGCCTTGTCTTTGTTGGCCAGGACTGCCTTTGCTATTCTCTGTCTTTTCTGGTTCCAAATAAATTTTAGGAATGATGTTAGATGATACCTCCAACTCTGTGAGGTATGCTGGTGGTAGTTTGATGGGGATTGCATTAAATCTGTACAGCCATTTTGGAAGTATGGCCATCTTCACAAAGTTGGTTCTTGCTATTCAGGACCATGGAACATCTTTGCTTTTTCTGAAATCTTCTATGATCTCTTTTTTAAGAATACTGTAATTTTCCTTGAAAAGATCTTTAACTTCTTTAGTTAGATTCATCACAAGGTATTTCATTTTCCTCAGTGCTATTGTAAAAGGTATTGTCTCTATAATTTCTCTCTCAGTGTGTTTGTTATCTGTGTAGAGGAATGCTATGGAATTTTGGGTATGGACTTTGCATCCTGCTATGCTACTGAATTTGTGTATTAATTCTAGTAGCTCCTTGGTGGAGTTTTTTGGGTCTTCCAGTATCATGTCATCTGCAAATAATGATAATTTAATTTCTTCTTTATCTATTGTTCTTCCTTTTATTTCTTTCTCTTATCTAATGGCTCTAGCTAATGAGTCCAGAACTATATTGAATAGAAGTGGTGATAGAGGGTATCCTTGTCTTGTACAAGATCTAAGAATAAAAGATTTCAGTTTTTTCCCCTAGCCATTGGGTTTTCATAAATGGTTTTCTATCAGATTAAAGTAGAGGCCATCTATTTGAATTTTCTGTAGGACTTTGAACATGAGTGACTGTTGGACTTCTCCAAAGCATTTTGCATCAATGGGATAGAAATCATGACATAAGTTCTGTTTTCTTGCATATACTTAAGAATGACCTATGGACCAGTATGTGATGTTTTAGAAAATAACCAATGTGCAGCTAAGAAAAATATGCATTCAGCTGTGTTTGTGTCAAGCACTGTATATGTCCACTAAGTCCATTTTTTTCAAGCTCTTGTTCAGTTCTGCTACTTTTTTGCTAATTTTTTTGTCCGGTTGACCTATCTTTTTGGATAAGGGGGTGTTAAGGTCTCCTGTTAAGCTTGTGGTATTTTATATTAGATTTTTCATGTCCACTAAGATTTGTTTTATATCGTTGGGTCCTAAGTGTTTGATGCATACATGTTTATGAGTGTTACCTCTTCCTCTTGTATTTTTCTCCAAACCAGTATATAGTGGCATCTTTATTTCACTTGATTGTTCTTCGTTTGAAGTTGAGAATGTCTGAAAAGAGCATTGCTACCCTGCTTTTTTCCGAGGTGCTGGGGCATGTAGTATTGTTTTCCATCCTTTGACTTTCAGCATATGAATTTCTTTGAGAGTTAAATGTGTTTCTTGTATATAGCATATTGTTGGATTTTGTTTCCTAATACACTGTGCCAATCTATTTCTCTTAATTGGTGAATTGACTCTATTTACATTGATGGTTATAACTGAGATATATTCACTTATGATTGAAATGTTATTTACATGTGGTTGTTTACTCCTTTTTCTCCTGCGTTTAATTATTTTCCCTAGTTTGTTGCTTCTGTTCGCTTTCATGGTGTTCCGATCATTTTGGCCCCTCTCTAGAACATGTTTCAGGAGCCTGTGAAGGATTGGCATTGTCATCATGAAATTCTTTAGTTATTCTTTGTCATGGAAGTATTTCACTTCTCCATCAAACTTGAAAGAGAGTTTTGCAGGGTATAGTAGTCTGGGGCTGGAATTTGTTTTCAAAGAGGACTTGAAGTACTCTGCTCCACACTCTTCTTGCCTTCATGGTTTGCGAAGAGAAGTTGACCATAATACTGAAGGGTATTTCTTTAAATGTGACCTGTTTCTTTTCTCTAGAGCTTTTCAGTATATTATTCTTGTGCTGGATTTCCTGAATTTTGACTATTTTACGTCTCATTGTGTTTTTAATTGGGTTAAGGTTATTGGCATTCTGTATGCTTCAATTACCTGGATGTCAGGTTGTTTCCTCATATTTGGGAAGTTTTCTGCTATTATTTCTGCCCATATTTTCTTTAATGTCATTTGCATTGACTTCTTCTTTCTCATTGATACCTATTTGTCTTACACTGTTCATTTTTCTCCTGCGTTTAATTATTTTCCCTAGTTTGTTGCTTCTGTTCGCTTTCATGGTGTTCCGATCATTTTGGCCCCTCTCTAGAACATGTTTCAGGAGCCTGTGAAGGATTGGCATTGTCATCATGAAATTCTTTAGTTATTCTTTGTCATGGAAGTGACATACCCCAGGCTTGTATGCTAGGCCTGAGCTGAGTCTGAAGGGGACAAGGGGGGGTAGGGGAGAGGGGAAGCTCTCCTACACACTCACTGGGCCTGGGCTAGGGCTGGATCTTTGGATCCCGAGAATGAGGCAGAAGTTCTCACTCACTGGGCATTGGGAGGGGCTGCAGAGTGGTGGTGGTGGCGGTCCCAAGTGCACAGAAGAGGGTCTCACTCATGCTGCATGCCTGGGTTTGGACAGGACAGGTCCCACATGCATAGGGTAGCTGGAAGCTCTCCTACACACTCACTGGGCCTGGGCTAGGGCTGGATCTTTGGATCCCGAGAATGAGGCAGAAGTTCTCACTCACTGGGCATTGGGAGGGGCTGCAGAGTGGTGGTGGTGGCGGTCCCAAGTGCACAGAAGAGGGTCTCACTCATGCTGCATGCCTGGGTTTGGACAGGACAGGTCCCACATGCATAGGGTAGCTGGAAGCTCTCCTACACACTCACCGGGCCTGGCTTTTGCTGGATCTGGGGGTCCAGAGAATGGTAGATTCATTCACTTGGCGAGAGTGGGGGGTCACATTTACTAGTATCTTATTGAGGGCTATTGCATCTAAATTCTTTAGGAAAATTGGCCTTTAGTTCTCCTTTTTAGTTGGGTGTTTCTCTAGTTTTGGTATCAGGGTAATATTTACATCCAAGATAAAGTTATGGTTTATTTCTTCCTGTTGAATTTCATTAAAGATTTGAGGGATAGTATCATTAAACTAAATTTCTGGTAGAATTCAGCAGTGAATCCATCATGTTCTGGATTTTTATTGTTGGTAGGTTTTGAAGTATGTTTTCCATCTCATTGACTGATATTCAATGATTCAATATATTTATATCTTCTTGATTCATCTTTGATCCCTCATACATATCTAGAAATCTATCAATTTTTTCTGTTTTTCTTTATCTAATGAGAGCAATGATTTTCCAAGTTGGTATCAATGATATACTGAATTTCCACAGCAGCTGTAGTAATTTCACTGTTTTCTTTTCTCATTACATGAATTTGATCCCTTAAACTTACTTTTTAAAAATAAGTTTGGCTAAGAATATGTCATTCAGATTTTTTAGTTTTTCACATTATTTTCTTAATCTTAATTGCATTACTTTCTGATCTGTTTTATACTTAGTGCCTTGAATGGACTTTATGCTTGATTTGCTCTTCAGTTTCTAGAAGCTTCAGGTACACCATTAGGTTGTTCACCTGTACACGTTTTGTATTCTCTGCTGTTAGAATTTACTGCCAGAAATTTCTCTCTTAGGACTGCTTTCACTGTATACCACAATTTTGACATGTCGTATCTACATTTTTGTTTAATTATAGATATTGCTTAATTTCCTGTATAATTTCATCTGGGCCCACCAGATGAACAGCAGGGTGTTTGTAGTTTCCATATGTTTTTGAAGTTCTTGTTGTTTCTATTGTCATTGATTTCCAATTTCACTGCACTGTGTTCTGATAATATGCATGGAATAATTTAAATTTCTTTGCATTTACTGAAATATGTTCTATGTGCTAGTATATGCTCTATATCAGGGAACATCTCATGTATAACTAAAAGCAATGTGTTTACTGATGTTGTTCAGCAGAACACTATGCAAACATCTACTAAGTCCATTTGTTCACAGGTTTGATTCAGTTCTCATATTTTTTCTCTACTTTTTTCTCTGGTTGATCTAGTCATTTGTGCCAGTGTGATGTTACTAACCCCATTACAATTGTATTATTGGTAATTTGATTTTTCTTTCTACTAATATTTTATATAGTTGATTGTTCTCATATTTGTTGCATACATATATTCATGATTTTTATCTCCTACTCTTGAAGTTTTCCTATATCAATTATGTAGTGGCCTTCTTTATCTCTTTTGATCATTCTTGGTTTGAAATTCCCATTGTCTGCAAAGAGAATAGATACCCATGATTTTCTCTTCACTCGTGTTGCATAGAGAATCATTTTACATCCTTTGACATTTAGTTTTAGAATTTCATTTGAATTAAACGTATTTTCGTATACATAATATTGTTGGGTCCTGAGTGTGTATTCATTCTTCCAGTCTGTTTCTTTTGATTAGTGAATAGAGGTCACTTACTTTCATGATTATAGTTGATATGTACTGGTTTATCTTTATCATGTTATTTTCCTGCTATTAGTTCACTGTTTTTCCCTTGTGATTAAATGCTTTCCCTGGTTGGTATTTTTTTCTGTTCTTGTTCTTGGTATTGTGATCATTGTATTTCTTTCTAGCATATATTTCACTACCCTTTGTAGGATTCGTTTGGTGACCATGAATTTCATCAGCTATTCTTTGTCATGGAACCATTATATTTCTCTATTAATTTTGAATGACAGTGTTTCAGTGTACATCAGTCTTGGTTGGAAGTTGTTTTCTTTCAGGATCTGAAATATTTCACTCCAAGCTTTTCTTGACTTCATGTTTGTGTTGAAAAGTTTGTGATTCTGATTGGATTTCCTTTATAGGTGATATATTTCTTTTTTCCAATAGCTTTTAATGTTTTGTTCTTGTGCTAAGTTTCTCAAATCTTATTATTATGTTTCTGTATGTAGATTTATTTTGATTATGGATAATTGAAGTTCTAAATACCTCATTTAACTATATGTGAGATTCTTTTTCCATAAATCAGAATTTTTCTGTTGTTTCTGCACAAAGCACCAATCAATTTCTTTTTTTTTTTCTTTTTCTTTCTTTCTTTTTTTTTTTTTTTTTGTCTTTTTGAAACAGCATTTCACTATACATTAGGCTGGACCTGAGTGAACTTTGTAGCTCAGCTTGGCCTTGAACTTACAGCAATCCTTCTGCCTCAGCCTCAGAGTGCTGAGATTAGAGGACTGTGCCATACACCTGGCACCAATCAGTCATATAATCATTGACAAATTGTTGCTTTATCTTTTAGCTGTTGAATTTGTTATTTTCTGGTCCTTTGTTATTTTAGCAAAATAGTTCCTTTCATGTTTGTGGCCAAGATCTGTCTTCAAAGTCTGAAATTCTATCTTTAATTTGATTCAAGCAGTTTTTCCAGTTTTCATTGGAATGTTTTATTTTCTAGATATCTACTTGACTGAATTTCACGCATTATATTTATTTCCTATATTGATAATTCAGTTTCCATCCTCTTCCCACCATCATCTATTTTTATCTATCTCTATTATACATTTGCTGAGAAATTTATTTCTGAATGTTGACATTTATTCCTTTTACATAAGAGATTATTTTTTAATCTGATTTCCAGTATAGCCGTATGAATTTATTTCTTTACTTCAGTTGCTATCATCTCATAAATTTCATGTGTGTGTGCCTTCCATTTTTTTTCTTTTGCACTGTTTCCTGGACTAGTCTTGGTGGTCTGGAGGTCTAAGGTTACTTTTTTTTTTTTTTTTTTCTGGTGGAACCGGGGATTGAACTCAGACCCTTGTGCTTGCCAAGGAAACACTTATTCCACTGCGCCATCTCCTCTGCCCCTAAGGTT
>NW_004524870.1:1057817-1062831 GCF_000260255.1 Octodon degus | reverse complement strand
TAGGGAAAGTTTGTTCTTCAGGGCTGCCTTCTATGTGTGATATTCTCGGCTTATGTCTGTCCCAAAAGACTAACATTCCAATTAAGTAAGAGCAAGATGATGGTATCTGTTTGGCTCAATCTCCAGTCCTTTGGTGCTTGGCTGTAGCGAGATCATTACCACAGAGCTTCCCGGTATTGTTACAGAAGTGAGAACAATGCATTAAAACAGATATGGCACCCTAGCTGAAGTAGTGTAATTACCAATAATAATAGCATCAAGCACCATTTAGAAACTGACAAAATGTGGCAATTATTAATTTTTTACCTTAAAGATTAGAAGTAAAATCTACAGCTATATAACAAAAGCAGATCATAAATTGAGAACTTGTATGTAAACTGTTTCTACTTGGCACAGTTGTTTACTCTGTAGCAGAAAAATTTAAGAAGAATAGAGGATAGAACAGAGATAACTGAAAAGAAAGTAGAAGCCAGGCTGGAGTATGAAGGGTGTTCATTCAAGTTTGCGAAACTAGAGAAGAAGGCAGAAGAGAAAGAAATGAAGAAGCAATCAAGGGTTAGTGAAATTGACTGAAAACTTAGATGATAGGCTCATAGACAAAAAAGTAAATGGAAAGAAAACTAGGAAAAGAAGAGAAGAAAAGTACAATCATATAAAAAAGTTAGCAGAACTTTGATTGTGACAAAAATCTCCCTATATTTATCCACCAAAACATAATAAGAAGAGAAAATGAATATAAAAATATCAACATGACTTACTGCATCAAGCTTGTTATCACTATCCTTCTTGGTCCACCTTGTAAGACTCAAACATTTAATTTCACTGTATGCATCATGATTTCAGCAAGAGAAACAAACAATGTCTGAGGAAGGCTGCATATGCAAACAGGCCCCTGATCTTTCAGCCTACTGTGTTCTTCTTCTTCTTGCAAGTCTGTCTTCTCAGGTTGCCTATTGCAGGGTGTGGTGGGATGCTGTGATATTGTTGGGTCCTATGCTCATGCTGTTGCAGTCCAAGCCAGCTCAGTCTCAAATTTTACTCCACTCCTGAGGTGAAGTGCTAACTTCTCATTTGTTGCTGCACAAGTTACACTGCCCCCATCACCCACCTCTGCTGTAGTTTTTAACTTCCTTGGATGAGATGGAGGTTGTTTCTGTATGTCTTGCTGCTCCCACTCTCAGGAGCATGGAGACACGCTAGGGCTGAACACTTCTGAGGTGAAAGGCTGTTTAATTCCCTGTGCCTTTTATAACATAGGGCAGGAGCTAGTTGTTCTATTTACTACTCACCCCTGTAGTCTTTAATCTTGTTCCTGGTGGTTCCAATCAGCACTTTGGTGCAAAAAATGAAAAAGATGAAAAGGAATGTGAAAGAAGGAAAGCTGGCCACTTGTCAGGGAGAGAGCTGTTTGTGTTATGAGAATTTACTGCTGATCTGTAGCATCTTCTGTTTGGAGGAAGGCAGAGTCTTTTATCCCAAGTCTATTGTATATGGTTTGATTTAGCCACACTGCTTCAGTATATGTTTTAAATTTTGTAGGATTCCAAATTTGATGGGAAGTCATTCTACCCATCCACCCAGTGGCAGCCACCTGGCAGGGTGACAGTTTTATTAAGTCATTTACTTATTTTTTTAATCTATCTTAGTCTCATGTCTACTGATTTTAGTTTCAAGGTGTTACCTGTTCTTCCAGTTACCTGTGTTTCAGAAGAATTTCTGAGTATCTTGACTGAGGCTCCTTTTCTATTCAGACATGTTGTCTCTTTTGCAGTTATGTTAATCTTATAGAAGAAATGCTATGCCATAATGAAGGGTTCAAGATATATTAATATTTTAAGTGTCAAGAATATATGTTAGCTTGGTCTATCCATAAATGCATTTAGTTCCCCTTTCTAAATTTTTTTCTCTGATTCTTACAACAAAATCTAAAATGTAAAGTCAGGAGATTACTGAATAGAAAATAATTCAAAAAATAGAAGGGAACATGAGACCCACAGACAATATAATCTCTGAAATAAATCTAATAGTTCTTGCCACTGTGCTATTGTGACAGCTGAAAAAAAAAATAAACACAGGAAGTGCAATAGTATTTACTGTGTTCCAGGATTAGCCCCAAATAAACTTTTGCAGTAAGCTTTTCTATTCTTAAAACTAATCCTCTTTGCTTCTAGATAGGATTACATAAGAAACAAATTACAGATTTATAAGCTAAGTTGATTTTGTACTTCAACACAATTATCAATATTTTCTTGAGTGTGCTATCTTTTTGGATTAAAGGTGTGAGTGTGTGTGTGTGAGTGTGTGTGTGTGTGTGTGTGTGTGTGTGTTTCAATGCTTTCCCAAAATGAAAATATCAGTTTCCCTTCTGGTTATTTTCATAAGATTCTGGAGGAAAACAACAAGCTCTGTGTTATTTGGTAAGATTTTTTAGAAATAGTTTAGGTACATATCAACAATACTATCTATTTACAATCAAATATAATACCTTTATAAAACTACATAGTAAGAATTTTTATTCTAAATTTTCTTCCTATAAAAATATTTGTCCTTACTATTTGGCATTTCCAGAAATCTTTCAAGCTAAATAAATAAGGTTTAAACTAAGAACTTTACTAAATCACATTTACATTGGCACCCAATGGAACAGCCAATGTTTGAGGTCAACCTCCAAATAGCCACAGCTCAAATACTGCATAAGTTAAAAGCAGGAGATAAAAGAAAATTTTGAATAAAGTACTATAAAAACTCACTATAATTTTGACCTTGAAAATATCCATTTGCTTATTTTGAAAGAAATTCTTGGAAATGAAAATAGCAGAAGACATCCTGTACTTAGGTCTCCAGTTAGAGAACATGACAATTATTTCCTTACTGTTTGCTTATTCATTATAAAGTATTTTATCCATTTTATTGGCACATTTTAAATATACATAATGATAATATCATTCAAAAGGAATTTCTATCTGTACAGGATATGCATTGCTGCTTGATATGTATTTCCACCTGTACAGGATATTGGTCCTTATTTCTGCTTTCAGCTTCTCACAACAGAGACACAGTAAGATACTCAAACATGCCTGTCTCATTTATGTCACTTAAGATCATGCTCTCAAGTTTCATCTGTTTATTTATCAGTGTCTCAAGTTTATCCTTGTATATAGCAAGCATCACTCCATGGTGTACAACATCTTCTTTATTCATTTATCCATTGATTGGCATTGGCTATTTCCAAGATTTACCTATTACAAACTGTGCTACTGTAAACATGGGTGTGCGTACATTGTTGTACATGCTTTCATGTCTTTGGGAAGATACCTAGAAGAGAAATACCTGGGTCAAATACATCTTCTAGTCCTAGTTTCTCCAAACTTATTTTCACAGCTATTTCACCAGTCTACACTCACACAAACAGTAAAGAAGCATTTATTTTCTCCCACAGCCCATCCAGTATTTGTTATTGATTAATTTCTTGATAATAACTATTCTTTCTAGGGTGGTATGAAATCTCAGTGTTATTTTAATTTACAACTCTTGAATGACCAGTGATGCTGAACATTTTGTCCTATAATTAATTTCTGTTTCTACATCTTCATATTATGTATCTTTTCATTTCAGAAGCCAATTTTTACACTGGGTTTCTAAATTTGGGAGATCTGATCTTTTTGTTGCTCTTTATACATTTAAATGTTAGAGCTATATCTGCAGAACAGCTGGCAAAAACTTTACCATTCTGTAGGTGATCTTTTCACTCTGTAGGCTTCTTTTCTATACAAAATCTCATTAATAAGAGGAGATATCATGGATTCTTTGTATTATGTCTTTTTGGATTGGCATTCTTTTTCATAAAGTCTTTGCTCATACCTATGTCTTCAAGAGTTCTATAAACTCTATTTTCCAGTAGCTTTAAGTTTTTTGTTGTAATAATTAGGTTTTTGATCCATTTCAATTTCAATTTGCTGTATGGTGAGATATGGGTCTAGGTTTAATTTTCAGCATGTAAAGACAGTTTTTTTTTTCAACACCATTTTATAAAGAGGCCAGCTTTCCTCCAGTGAAGATATTTGTCCTTGAGTCAAAGATAAGTTGGCTAATTGTGTTTGGAGTTGCTTCTGTGCATTGTGATCTGTTCCTTTAATTCTCAGGTCTGTTTGATTGCTAGTGCCATGTTGTTTTCATCATGGTAGATTTCTAGCATAATATAAGTTGGTCATTTTGATGTACCCTGCCTTTCCTTTGTTGCTCATAATTTCTGTTGCTATTCTAAATTAGGGTTCAAAATGAGTTTTAGGACTACTTTCTCTAATTCTGTGAAGTATGCTACCTTTATGCCAATTGAGATTGTAGCAATATTGTATGGTAATTTTAGATATGTGGTCATTTACTATATTGGGTCTGCTCATCCAAGTACAAGGGATATCTTTCCATTTTATATAGGTTTTTGAGAGGCATAACTTTTATTATAGAAGTGTTTGGCTTCCCTTGTTAGATTGATTGCTAATAGTTTATTCTTTTCTGATGCTATTGTGAAGAGTGTGGTTTCCTTAATTTCTCCCTCAGTGAGTTAGTTATTTGTGTACAGGAGTGCTACTGATTTTTAGTGATGACTTTGTATCAGGTTACTCTACTGAATTTGCTTTTGAAGTCTTTTGGTAGAGTATTTGGTATCTTCTATGTAGAGCATCATATCATCTGCAAAAAATGATAATGCAAATTTTCCTTTCCTACCATTAGATTTTTAAATTTTTTCTTGCCTAATTGATCTGGCTAATATTTCTAGAATTGTATTCCATATGAGAGGAAATACTGGAAGTCCTTACCCCATTCATGATTTTAGATTCAAAGTTTTCAGTTTTTCAACATTTAACATTATGTGGCTGTTGTTTTGTCATAGATGGCCTTTATAAGATTGAAATAAAGGGCATTTGGGCTGGAGAGATGGCTCAGTGGTCTAAAGCACCTACTTAGAACAAGCTTGGCAAGGCATCAGGGACCGCGGTTCAATCCCCCAGCACCA
>NW_004524870.1:1049193-1057717 GCF_000260255.1 Octodon degus | reverse complement strand
CACACACCACTCTCTCTCTCTCTCTCTCTCTCTCTCTCTCTCTCTCTCAAATAAATAAAAATAAAAAAAAGAAATAAAGGGCATTTATTTCAATTTTATAGGGTTCTTTACCATTAATGAGTATTGAACTTCATCAAATGCCTTTTCTGAATCTATTGAAATGATCTCGTGATTTTTTGTCCTTGATTCTGTTGAAATAACTCATTCTATTTTGTGCCGTGAATATGCTGAGCTGTCCCTACGTCTCTAGAATGAGTCCTATTTGGACCTCATGAGTAATATTGTTCATGATTCTCTGTATTCTATTTCTTGGTATCTTTTTGAGGATTTTGGTATACATGCTCATTAAGGAGATTGGCCTGTCATTCTCTTTTTTGGTTGGATCCTTCACTGAATTTTGTATCAGGATAATGGTTGCTTCCAGAAATGCGTTTGGGAATTTTGCTGCCCTTTCAGTTTCAATAAAAAGTTTGAAGGGCTGGCCAAATAGCTCAGTGTAATAAAGTGCCTGCTAGCAGGCACCGGGGCTGGGGGTTTGATCCCTGGGCTCGCTGTGCCAGCCCTGCCCCCAGATCACGCTAAGACAGCAATGGAGACGGGGTGTGGTGGCATGTGCCTGTAATCCCAGCACTTGGGAGGCTGTAGACAGGAGAATCCCTAAAATACAGGAAAAAAAAGTTGGAAGATTCTTGACATCATATCTTCTCTAATTTTCTGCTACAACTTAGCAGTGAATCCAACAGGATTTGGGTATCTTTGTTGGTAAACTTTTAAGTAAATCATCATTTTCACTGACTGATAATAAGTTATTTTGAATTTTTTAATCTTCATTCAATTTTGGAAATTTATATGTACCTAAGAATCTGTTTTTTCTATATTTTCCATGTTACTGGAGTACAGGTTCTTGAAGTAAGTACTGATGACCTTCTGGATATTTGCAGTACCTTTTGTGATTTCTTGATTTCCACTCCTAATTGCATAGATCTGAGGTTTTTTGTTATTTGGGTTTGTTTGTTTGTTTGTTTGTTTGTTTGTTTCTTTTTGGTGGAACCGGGGATTGAACTCAGGTGCTTGTGCTTGTCAGGGAAGTGCTTATTCTACTGAGCCATCTCCCCAGCCCCCCTTTTTGTTTGTTTGTTTGATAAGATTGTCTAAGCATCTGTCAGTTCTATCTAATATTTTAAAGAACCAACTCTGATACATTAATTCTTTGCATTGTTTTCTTAGTCTCTTGCATTAATTTTTGCTCTAGGCTTTACAATTTCCTCCCTCATACAAGCTTTGTGCTTGGCCTACTCCTCTTTACCTGGAAGTTTTAGATTCAGCTTTAAGTTGTTTGATTTAGGTTGATGTGTTTTGCTGATATGGATATTTACTGCTACAAATTTTCTTCGCAGGACTGCTTCCATTCTTTCATTGTGTTTCACCTTTCTGGTATGTTGTATTGTCATTATTGTTTAATTTTAGAAACTGTCTAATTTCTTTAATTTAACCTGGGACCCTCTAGTTGATTAGGAGGATGTTAGTTGATTTGCCTGTGCTATTGGTGTTCTTATTTTTATTTCCATTGAATTCTAATTTTACTGCGTTGTAGTCTGACTTACTGGGATAATTCCAATTTTTTTGCTTTTATTTAAACATGTTCAAGAGCTAGCAATAGATCTATTTTTCAGAATGTCCTATGTGCAACTAAAAAGAATGTGTATATTGATGTTATGAGGTGGAACTCTCTGTAGACATCTACTCAGTCCATTTGTTCTCAGACTTGGTTTAGTTCTGTTTTTCCTTTTTTTTTTTTTTTAATTTTCTTGTCTAGTTGATATGTCCATTAGTTATGATAAGGTATTAAGTTCCCCCATTACTACTGTGTTAATGTTTATTTGATTTTTCCATGTATTTTAATATTTGTTTTATAAAGTTAGTCACACTGACATTTGGTACATCTATATTTATGATTGTTATAACTTCATCTTGTATTGTTTATTTAACAAGTATTTAGTGAACTTCTTTGTTCTTCTTGTTCAGATTTAACTTGAAATCCACATTGTCTGAAAATAGAATTGCTACCCCCAGCTTTTGCCCAGCCAGGATCCTGTCACATGAAATATTGTTTTCACCCTTTAACTTTTAGCCTATGAATTATTTATTTAAATTTGTTTTTTGTATGTAGTATATCATTTGATCTTGTTTCTTGATCTATTACGCCAGTCATTTTCTTTTGATTGGTGAAGTGAAATGGTTTACAATAATAGTTACACTTTCTATATAATGATTTTTCTTTTTCATATGATTTTCTTATTATTGATTTTTATTACCCTTTGTTTAATTGATTGCCTTACCTGTTGAATTCTTTCTATTCTTATTTATGAATTGTCATCTCTCTTATCTCTTTCTAGAATATTCTTCAGAACACTTTGTACTGCTTGTTTAATGATATCATGCATTTTGGGGGTGTTCTTTGTTATGTAAATATCGTATTTCTCCATCAAATTTGAAAGATAGTTTTGTGGTATATATCAGTCTAAGTAGAAAGTTGTTTTCTTTTGGTACTTGAAGCTCTTGACTCCAACCTCTTTTCTATCTAAAGATTTCTGCTGAAAGCTGTTCTTTGGATCTGAGGGGCTTTACTGTATATGTGATTTGTTTCTTTTCTCTTAATCTTTTAATATTCTGTTCTTATTATGAATTTCTGGAATTTTATTATTTTGACTTTATACAGTTTTAGTTTGGTTAATTGGAATTTTATATGCCTCATTTATCAACATGACATATTCTTTTTCCATGTTTGGGAAGTTTTCTGTCATTGCTCTTATTCATAATAAGGTTATTAATGTCGTTTGTAACATGTCCTACTTTAACTTTGATTCCACCTAATTCTGCATTGTTCTTCTTCACAGTATCTTATAGCTGTTACACTGCATTTTCATGGAACAGTGCTATTTTAAGAAATATTACATTCTATATTTTAAATAATTTTATTGAGAAACATGTAGCAATAAGACAGTTTGAAATCTGATTACTACCACAGTTTCAATAATTAATACATTGCATATTGTTGTCTTAGTGGTTACTCATTGTACAAGATGCAGACATGATATCCTGACCAGAAACACTATTGGAACAAATCTCTGTATTCACTGAACTAAGAGAATGAAGCTGTATAACTGTCCTATTCTGAGTATACATATACAAATTGGTCTTTCATTTTTATCCCCCTTTTTGTTTAGTTCTATCAGAGAATGGTATTCCATTGTCATTTAAATATTGTAGGTGCATGAATTCAGCAAAATATTGCAATATAGTCCAGTAGGCCATAATAGTAGTGAGTTTTCTGTAAGACTAACAATGTCAGAAGTTGTTGAGTTGAGTCTTTTACACTTCAGCATATTAATGCAGCTCTGTGGGAGGCTCATTAACTCTAGGCCTCCAATCCTATTGCAAGTGGGTTTCTGGGTTCCTCTTCCCCTACCTCTGCTGAGCTAGGTTCCTAGTTCTTACCCTGCCTATTTCCCATAAGTCTCCTGCTATGCCCCGAAGGTGGGACTTCCTGTCATAGCCCGGTCACCTAGTTACTTGTGCCTTTTACCCGCCGAAATCATTTCCCTATGCCTCCACTATATATACCCAGTACCTCCCCTCGATAAAAAAGACTTGATCAGTATCCTGTCTTGTCTCCATTTCTCATGTCTCCTGTCCTTTGTCTCCTCCTCAGTTCCTGGCTCCTCTCCCAGGTGAACTTCGTTGACTGACTCGCTGGTTCGGGACAAGTGGGGCCCAACGTGTGGGGCACCTGGTAGGGAGGATTCAGCAACAGAACCCTCCAAGAGAGCTGGCAAGAGAGAAAGTAAAAGAGGCCCACGCTGCAGTTGCCTGCTGTGACATCTGAACCTTGGTAAGCGGACAGCACCCCTTTCCCCTTCCCTTCAGCAATGGGATAGGCATTAAGTGAACATGAGATATTTGTACAAAGCTTGAGTAAAGCATTAAAGGCAAGAGGAGTAAATGTTAAAATTAAGGATTTGTGTCAATATTTTAAATATATTAAACAAGTTTGCCCATAGTTCCCTACTGAAGGAACTATTGATCAGAGGTGATAAAAAAGGGTTGGTGATGCCCTTAAGGATTATTATGAGACTTTTGGACCTGAAAAGGGCCCAGTTACAGCCTTTTCCTACTGGAATTTAATTAATGAAATCTTATCCCAGCGACACTGTGACCTAGTTGTTGCTAATGTGATAAAAAAAAAGAGTGAAAATATACTACAGGGACAAAAAGGTAAAACCCATCTTAAAGGAAAAAGGACCCCCTATGGGTGTGTGCCCTCCTGTAAGGGAACAGAATCTTGAAGTTAAAACCAGGAAGCCACTCAGTATCATGACAGATGGGCCGCCCGAGGTGAAGTGCCCTCCGCCATATAACACTGATCCTAGTGCGCCTCCTTCGACGTGTTCGGCTTCTGACCCCAAAAAGGAATTAAAAGGCAAAATTGAACATCTCAAAGAACAGATAAAATTAGAGAAAGAGCACCAAGACCTCATAATCCAATTTGAAATATTAAAATCAGGAAAACTCAAAAATGAAAGTATAACTGGACCAAAAGCCCCCTGTGTTCAAAGGCCACCCGTGAGGGGCGCTATCCCCAAAAGCTTCCTCCTGTTAGACCCACTCATATATCTAGATAAGGCAGAGGTATTTCCGGCATCAAAAACAACAGCGCTAAAGGACAGATTTGGCGCCATTGCACTAGTTTCGATTTTAAAGTACTAAAGGAACTAAAAACAGTGGTTGCCCAGTACAGAGCCATGGCTCCATACACCACAGCCATTTTAGAAACTGTGGCCAACAATTAGTTTACTCTAGAGGACTGACAGGCATTAGCCAGAGCCACCCTCTCCCGGGGGGATTATCTCCTATGGAATTTTTCCTGTATACAAGGAAGCTTCCACAATGATAGCTTCACTGTTGATGTTGGATTTGTTACCTTCACCAGCTACAATCAAATATTTAACTACAGGTTAAATATTATTTGCCAAAAAAAGGGACCTGTGTTTGTATGTGAGGGAAGTTTAGCCTTCACATATTTACCTACCAACTGGACAGGACTGTGTGTCATGGCAATTGTATTGCCTGATATAGATGTCATCTCTGGTAATGATCCCGTACCACTTCCCAGTTTAGATTATGCTATGGGCTGCACAAAGAGGGCAGTCCAGTTCATCCCTTTATTAGTGGGGCTAGGAGTCATGGTGGCTATGGGGACAGGCACAGCAGGGTTGGGAGTAGCAGTACATTCTTATACCAAATTATCTAATCAGCTGATTGATATTGTTCAAACAATGTCTGGGGCTATTCAAGATATCCAAGACCAGATAGATTCATTAGCAGAAGTAGTTTTGCAAAATAGGAGGGGCTTAGAACTTCTAACAGCAGAGCAGGGAGGGATCTGCTTGGCTTTACAGAAACACTGCTGCTTCTATGAAAACAAGTCTGGTATTGTTCGAGATAAAATAAAGAGACTTCAAAAAGATCTTATTAAGAGGAGAAGAGAGCTATTTAAAAACCCTTTCTGGAGCACATGGAATGGAGTACTTCCCTACCTTCTCCCCCTATTGGGACCCTTGATTGGACTCTTAATACTTTTATCAATAGGACCCTGTCGTTTCAATAGGCTGATGACTTTCGTTAAAAAACAATTGGATACCATTAAAATGCAACGCATTCAGATTCATTATCACAGGCTTGAATTGGCTAAAAGGAAAAACTGTGCTGGCATACAACCTGCTTATGATGATGAAGGTCCAGAGACCTCTTAGTTCTCCCACCCTTGGTGAGATGATCAGGCAAGCCAGAGACGGGTAATGAGGGGCATACACGAGACACCACTCACCACCTAAGACAGGAATGGGATCTTTTGCTGTCCCGGTCTCCTGTGACAGGTAAGGTTTGAGACGGGTCCATGTAGAGGATGCCTCAACTTAAGACATGCACTGCCCCCTCAAGGGAATCAACCATCTACAAAAGCCATATTTTACATACATATATAAAAGTAAAGGGGGACCTGTGGGAGGCTTCATAACTCTAGGCCTCCAATCCTACTGCAAGTGGGTTTCATGGTTCCTCTTCCCCTACCTCTGCTGAGCTAAGCTCCTAATTCTTTTTACCCTGCCTATTTCCCATAAGTCTCCTGCTATGCCCCGAAGGTGGGACTTCCTGTCATAGCCCAATTGCCTAGTTACTTGCTCATTTTACCTGCCGACATCATTTCCCTATGCCTCCACTATATATACCCAGCACCTCCCCTGAATAAACAAGACTTGATCAGAATCCTGTCTTGTCTCCATTTCTCATGTCTCCTGTCCTTTGTCCCCTCCTCAATTCCCCGCTCCTTACCAGGTAACCTTCATTGACAGACCCGCTGGTTCAGGACTCAGCTGTATTTTCTATGATTAATTTTAAATACTTTTCTGCTGGATGCTTAAGACCAACATGAAGTAAGACCTATATAAAAAGAAATATAACTTTTGTATCTGACAAAATCATTCAAGTCCTCACAGGATTTATCCTAAAACCCTGTATGGCTGTTTGTAGATCCTTTTTTAGTATCAGTCATGTGGATGATTCAGCCATTGCTTGACCAATTTGTTCGTTGTGAAAGCCAGAGAGAATGTTTTCTCTCCATGTAACTCTCCTGAGGCACACTCTACATCATAGAACACTTCCCTCTGTGGCCCTATAATCTCCCTGATTAGAAAATTTGGGTTACAACTGAGTTCCATGATGTTACAGTACAGGATCTCATATGTTCTGAGTCTTCACTGAACTTGAATGGTTGGGCCAAAATGTTGACTGACCTTGCATTCCTTCTTCTCTAATTTTTGGTCTGCAAACTTAGGTTCTTAACCCTTTCTGAAGAGAAACTTATTATTATTACCCTACAACATAGGCACTTGAGCTTAACCACACTATCTATCTGAATATCAAGCATCTTGGACATACCATGGATGAGGCATTTTTCATCAAGTATCGATATGTTAAACTTTAAGCCCCAACAGAATATGAAGAAAAAAATTTAAAAAATAAAAAAATATTTTCAAAAATAGGAAGTTACATATATTTACACAGAAATTTGGAAATCTAACAATATAAAGCATTGTAGCAGGACAGTCCTGTGACAATTTTTTTCTGGTTTCTTGTTTTCATTTATTACCCTTTTGTTAAACATTTATTTCAGAGACAGTATCACAGTAATTACTATGTGATGACATGCAGTATGTATTTAAAAGACCAGAATGAAAGGCATTGCAAGTATGACCATACCATTACACATTGCTATCTTCAGTGCAGTTGCTTAGTTCACAGGTATCAGTATATATAGATAGTCAGGGTGAGACTCCTTCCAGTTAACTTCTAGTTTCAAAAACATGCAGAAGACTCTCAGGATTTTTTACTTGCTCATCTTGTACATATAAATTTATGGCTTTGCCTCTGTCATGTTTCCTAGCTTTTCTTTTTGCCCTCTCTTGACTGTCTAGTCCTCAAGTTCTTGCTCTCCTTTCAATAGTGTTATACCTTTCTATTTTTATTTCTTCTATTAAGTTCTTATACTAGGGAAACTATATGATATTTATACATGGTGTCTGGTTTATTTCACTTATGAGTATATCTTCAAGTGGCATCCACTGAAATATAAAGGCTTCAAGTTTATCAATCTTTCTAGCTGAAAAATATTCGTATAAATATACCACATATTTTTCATCCAAATTCTGCAGGTAATGGGCACCTTGATTGTTTCCAAGATTTGGCAATCACAAATTGTGCTGCTATAAACATAGGCACACATATATCACTATGATATGATGTTCTCATTTCGTGTGGAAAAATTCCCAGTCAGGGGGTAGCTGGTTTGAATGGGATTTCCAGTCCTAGTTTTTTAAGGAGTTTCCACACTGATTTCCATAATGGTTCCACCAGTCTACATTTCCCCCAACAGTGGAGAAGGGTTCCTTTTTCCCCACAGCCTCTCCAACATTTGTTGTTGGTTGATTTCTTTATGATAGCCATTCTTTCTGTGGTAAGATGTTATCTCAGTTTTCTTTTAATTTGCCTTTCATGGATAGCTAGTGATGTGGAGCATTTTTTCATATATTTATTCATTTCTTTAATTTCATCCTCTGAGAAGTATGTGTTCATCTAGGATGTCCATTTCAGGATTGGGTCTTTGAATTTTGGAGCTCTAATGTTTTTTAGTTCTTTTTTTTTTACATCAGTTATTTTTATTTTAAATAAAAAAATAAAAATAATGGTACAAAATCTTAAAACAAGATTTTAGGAGAGTAACAATGGTTAGTACATTGTGTATTGTTTCTGCCAAAGTAGTTTCTCATATCACAAGATATAGGCAAGAAATAATAGATAAACAACATAGGTACAAACCTCTGGTTTTTTTAAAGTCAACAGAAAATGGAAATATACTTTTTAAAGTTTCTAATACTAGGAGAAGATATCATACAATGTCTTTTAAATA
>NW_004524870.1:1026849-1047897 GCF_000260255.1 Octodon degus | reverse complement strand
TTATTTCAGAGATATCTGGTGTGTGATTTCCAGTTTCCTCAGTGCTAGTGTCTTCTGCATTTGTACTGGGTGGACTCGGGGCCTGAGACTGCATTTTGTTCCTTCTCTTTGTCATTTTGTATACCACTGTCTTCTGACTTTGGTGTAGAGCTTAGATAGAGTTATTACCTTAGCACCAGGTCCGGAACTATGAAGTTCAGATTCCTCCAGGTGGGTGTTGTTTGGTTCTGGCTGTGTTCTCCATTTCTTTCTGCTGCAGGTATTAGAGTTGAACCCTTTGTGTCTCTCTGGGAAGATGTTCTGCTCCTGAATCAGCTGGGTGTGTCTTGCATCTAGCCTCTTTGCATGGAGTTCTGCTGAAAGGTTCCCTGCTGGGCCTGCACTCTGGGTCGAATGAGGATCCGTGGACCCTGGGTCGTCTCACTCACTCGCCAGTCCTGCACTCTGGGTCTGTTCAGGTGTCTTCAAGATCTGAAATTCTACCTTCACTTTCACTCTATCTTCACTTCAGTTTTGCAAGCTTGTGGCTGAGATTTTAAGTCCCTCTATATCTCTTTGATTCTGGTTCATGTGATCTATTTCTTTCTTGTATTGCTTATTCAAGGAATCCATCATTTTTCTAATCTCCTCTGTTTTGTTTTTATCATTGTCTTCTTAAGAAGCAGTTATTAATTCTTTTACTACAGAGATTATTTCTGATCTGATTTCCTCTATATGTTTCTGCATTTGATTCTTTCCTTTAAATGTTATTAATTCAGAGATTTGGTTTTTTTTTCCCAGATGTTATTTCTGATCTGATTTCTTCAATACCTGTCTGCAGTTGTTTCTTTACATCAAACGCTATTGATTAAGACATTTCAGCCACCTGATTCCCAACTTCTTCTTTGCTAGTGTCCTCTGCAATTGTTCTTGGTGGGTTTGGGGCCTGAGGTTGCATTTTAGTCCTTGTCTTTGTCATTTTGTGTAGCACTGTCTTCTGACTTTTGATGTAGAGCTTTGGTGCAGTTTTAACCTTAGCACCTACTGAAATTCAGGTGTAGATCTACTAAGTTCGAGTTCATTCAATTGTGTCTGGCTGCTATGCTCAGCTCCTTCCTTCTGCAGCCCTTGGGAGTGAACCTGTTGTGCCCCTCTGGAAAGATGTTCTGCTTCTGGATTAGTTGGGTGATTCCGGCTCCTTGTCTCTCTGCAGGGACTTCACCTGCAGTGTTTCACCCCAGGCCTGTATGCCAGGCCTGATGTGGGTCTGGAGGGGATAAGGGGACACTGGAGAGCACTGAATCTCTCCCACACACTTAGAGCCTGAGTTTGGGCTGGGTCTGGAGGGGTCCTGAGAGTGTGGTGGCAGTTCTCACTCACGAGGCTGTCTTGGGCTGGCTCCAGGGGGATGAAGTTTTCCTGAGAGCACAGGAGAAGTTGTCACTCATGCAGCAGGCCTGGGCTGACTCCAGAGAGGTCCATTGGGTGCAGGGGAGCATGGAAGCTCTCCCACACACTGGCCAGGTCTGGGCTTGGGCTGTGTCTGGAGGGTTTCTGAGAGAGTTGCCAAAATATGTTTTTCACCATTGTTAATCATAATCCTGTCTTCTATGTTTGATATTATTTTCCCACATTATTACATCTGATGTGCATACTTTTAATAGAATTTTAATCTTTAAACTATCTGTTTGAATCTGTTTCATGGGCTCCATTTCTTTCCTATTGATTATTCCTGATTTCCAAATTTTTTTAAGCTCCTATTCTTTTTATCTGAATTTCCTCTAGATTCACTTACCAAGTCCTTTGCTATGATCATAATCTCTTTATTTATCAGAGAAAGTATTTCTAATCTTTTTTTTATTGACTCATTCATGTGTTTTATTGCTTCTACTGCTACCACTTAAAAAAAAATTCATCTGGCTGTCTTTTCATTTCTTCTACCTTGTGGTCCCCAGGAATTGCCTAGAATGGGATGGAGGTCTGGAGTTGTATCCTGCTTCTGCACATTATCCTTTACTATTTTTTTTAATTTGTTTTTTCTGTCAAGGTTTGTAAAGGTAGCTTTATCAATTATATCAAGGCCTCCTTATGACATGAGTAGTCTTCAGAAATGTCTTCTAGGTATAACTTGTCTTTGGTCTTTATTTTTATTTTATTTTATTTTATTTTTGCAGAACCGGGGATTGAACTCAGGTCCTTGAGCTTGCCAAGGAAGCATTTACTCCACTGAGCCATCTCCCCAGCCCATTGGTCTTTAAATCTGTTCCAAGATTCAACCTTCCCACTTTGTTAGGTATGCGAATTTGCTATCAGGCCCAGCATGTTGTCATTTGGTACTGGACTGTAGTAAGGATTATGACCCCCAGACAATCAGTGTTGTCATGCAAGGAAGTATACCTGATAGTAACAGGTGTGACACCTTGGTTTAAATAGTACAATTAACAATAACAATAGCATGAAACACAATGTAGAAACTGGCAAACTGTGCTAATTATTGTCTTAGTACCATAAACCATAGGAGCAAGGTCTATAATTTTATAACAAAATCCAACATAAATCCAATAATTTGTATTTCCCTTAGAACATTGATTTTACTCAGTTGTTGAGGGGAGATCAGGGAAAAATAGAGGAGAAAAACAAGAGAAAGTGATTAGAAGCCAGATGCAAGGTCAAAGGAAGTCACTTCAGAAAATTGGAGAAGACAAGAGAGAGATAATAAAGACAAAGGCAAAAGAAGAACAAAATGAATGAGAAAAACTAGAGACATTGTTCACTTATATGAGAAAGTATTTATAAAATCAAAAAGATACTCAAAGAAAGAAAAAGATAACAATAAGCAAAATAAAACAAGAAAAAATAAAAAAACTAAAATAAAAGATAAATTTATTTGCTCACAAGCCTGCAGCTATATTTTGTCTGCACAGCTGTAGTAATGTCTAAGTCATTGCCCAAATCTGTGTTTCTTGACCTTATTCATTCTGTCATAAGATTGGCGCTGGATACAGAGCACTCCCACCTAACCTACAGTAGTGCTGATAGGCATCAACTCTGTTTTTTTAGCCCCACAGATTTACAAGATAATCTTGCCCCCAGCTGTGGTGCCTGGGGCTTGATTCTTCAGCCAGCAACTTACCCAGTGTTCCTGGGCAGCCGGCCTTGTAGCCACCTCATTCTGTATGTCTCCATTGCTGTTAGTCAACATGGGTCCTCAAAAAGAGACAGTCAAAGGCTAATCTGAAACTCATGTTTACTTGGCCTCTCCTGGCTTTAATGTAGTCTGCTCTGCTCTACTCCAATGCCATATCTGTCTCTCTTTCATGCCACTGGGAGCAGGGTGTGGGTGGAGTGCTGTGATCAGACTTAATACCTTCTCTCCAGGCTGTCTCTAGAGAGTCCAATTAGCCACAGTTGTGTACAGTGTTAACCGCTCTGCTCCATTGGCATATTTCTCCCTGGTGTACTCTGGGCCTGATCCTGCTTTACCCATCCACGATAGATCCCAGATCAGTCAGAGGTTGCTTTTTGTCCTCTCACAGTCTGGGAACAAACTGGCAGATCATGGGGGAGAGACCAGCTTCACAGTCACTCTCCCCCATGTGTGCCAGCAACTTGCGCTGTCATGAGTCAACATTGTCTATTTGGAGGAGGGATAAAAAAGCAATGGGGCTGATTATCCCAAATTTATGCAGTGAGCTTTGGTTCTGCTATGGTACTGGGAGTCTACCACTTTTGGATGACTTCCTGGAATACAGATTCCTGTGCTACGTGCAAGTAGAGGTCCTGCAGGGAGCCTTGTGGGCTGCTTCACCTTTCTATAATGTCTCTTCCTTGTGTTTTGGTCTATAAATCTCTTCCTTTCAATTAATTTTGGCATCAGGTTGTATGTTCTTCCCCTTCTTCCCACTGAATTTCTCTGAGCATATTCATCATAGCTCCTCTTCTACCAGTCATGCTGTTGATATTATCACTACTGATATTTATTTTGTGGGGAATACTTTTCAGAACTGCCCTTAGCTAGACACTTTTCCCCTGGGCATGTCATTGAAGGCTAGATGCTGTACAACTAGTTCTCATTTAGAAAATGATGCTCGTCTTGCAGTACTATTTGCATTTGTAAAAGGACTTAATATTCCTCTATTATTCTAATGGGTTATAATAAATTGACGAAGTAATCATAGTAAAATGTCAGCTTTTGGATGAAAACTTGTGCATACTGCAATGATCAGCATGTTACATAAATTTCAGTGTCTTGCACTAATATTGTGCCAGATAGTACCATTTTGCTGTGGAGAAACCGTGAATTTAGCATTATATTTCAAACTAGAATAGGTTGATCTTATTATAGACTGTGAAATAACACTGATGCTCAGTGAAGGTATTGCAAATCAGCTCACTTTTAACATCAAAAATAAAAATTTGTGAGATGTCTCAGTAAACTTTTGAGAAATTCAGTGTCTCCATGGAATTAGACAGGGGTTAAAGTTTTAGCAAGGAAGGATAAAGAGAATGTTTACAGCTATAGACAAGTCAGTGTAAGAACAAAAGATTCAGAGGAGAGCTAAGAAAGAAAAGAGTAGAAATAGTTTGTTTGGCACATCCTTAACAGGATTTAATAGGCTCACAGGGGAAATAAGCCAATACAGTGGGCTAGGCTCCCTGATGCCTCATGATGCAGGAGAAATCATAAAAGCCATTCTAAATAAGAGCACATAGACATATGTCTATCTCCTTTCTAGATTTCTGACCACATATCCTGCTGTGGTGTCCACTATGTCTTATCCCACATACTCACATAGTCCTTGTGCTCTTATTCAAATATCATGTACACATTCATTTCCTAAAGCTTCTGCATAAATTCCTACAAACAATGTAGCATAATAGAATTTTATTCTTTTAGGAGGACTAAAGTTCAAAAATCACAGTGTCAGCAGGATGGATAGCACCAGAGTCTCTGGAGTAGAATCCTGGCTTTGCTTCTTCAACCTCCATCTGCCTTCAGCTGTTTTGCAGTTTGTGTCTGTATTTGTCCTCTTTGTATGATTTGCTGTGCCATGTATCTATGTCAAAACTCTTTCTGCCTTTTTATTATGACATATTCCGTTCCATCCTGTTTAATAATACAGAATTATATTATGTGAAGAAACTTAACAATATCTATAAATGAACCTTTTTCCAAATAAGGCCAAAATCATAACTTGAGGACTTGAATGGGTACATATATTTTAAGGCAGCACATTTCAGCATGTAA
This sequence comes from Octodon degus, assembly GCF_000260255.1. Classification (NCBI taxonomy): domain Eukaryota; kingdom Metazoa; phylum Chordata; class Mammalia; order Rodentia; family Octodontidae; genus Octodon; species Octodon degus. The sequence goes on along the minus strand of NW_004524870.1, from coordinate 1,042,670 downwards.
GAATATACAGCATGTGCTCTCACTTCAGGGCAAGCACTTCCCTGGTTATATTCTCTGTCTGAAATTCTCTGTCCCTGCAAATGTGGCTAGTTCATCCCTTCATACCGCTTAGCTCTTTGCTTTCATTGTGCTTCTCTGGGAAGACTTCCCAAAGCACATTATTTAGATCAGCAATCTACTTGCTACCATCTACTGGTATCTGAGAGCCTCCTTCTTGCAGTACTGCTATTTTTTCTTATAGTGCACATATTGTCAAATGACATACTCTATTTCATTACTTTTCCTCTTTCTGTTCATAAATATATAATTTCCACAAGGATAGGGATTGTTATGTCTTTTAGTTTGTTCTCAATACCTAGAAGATGATTAGGCAGTAACATAGTTGGCAATCTGTTGATTGATAGCTTATTTAAGAATAATATTTTAATGAATTTAAAAGTATGAGCATTGGGCTGGTCAGGGGTTCAGTCCCTGGTATGCATTGATGGCCCTGCCCTAAGGGTGGGCTGAGAGGACATTGAGACGGAGTGTGGTGGCACACGCCTAGAATCCCAGCACTTGAGAGGCTGAAAACAGGAGGACCACTAGGCATCTGATCTGTGTAGTGAGACACTGTAGACCCTGTAATAAACACATTTTAAAAAGTATTAGCATTGATAATGTAAAGCAACAGTTGAGAAGCATAAAGGCATTGGAGTTTAAGAGAAATGATGATCTTTCCCATAAACAATACTAGATGTATTAAGTATCCACACAAATTGTTAAAAAGTAAATCTGGATTCACAGTTCACACAATCTAACAATACCAATTTCAGATAGACTATGGGTTTGATTGATACGATAGGCGATTGAGTGCGTCAACTTGAGTAAGAGAAGCTTAACTAAACTGGCTCAGGAACTCCATAGCCTAGGGTATCTTGAAACCTTGCCACTATACAGAGGAAGTAAAGCAAATTGGCTCTACTGCTTCTTCAATGAGCTCCAGTCATTCCCTTTGCTTTGAGTCCCTCTTTTGGCTTCCAGCACAGTCATATAGCAAAATATATTCAGAAATTTACAGTGTGAAAAAATTTCACTGAAAAGGATATTTACTACAAGGAGAAAATTTTATTAGGCCCTAATTATTTGACAACTATTTTTTTTTTTCATTAAGGGTCTATAGGGTTTCACTACGTAGATTGGACTCATAATGATCCACCTGTGTTCAGCCTCCCAAAGAGCTGGGATTACAGACGTGAGCCACCGTGCCCAGTCTCAATCACCATCTCAGCATGTCCCTGAGGCGGGCTGCCAAGCCACACCAGGGATCAAATTCCCAGTCTCTGCATCTGACTAAATTGGTACTTTAATCTGCTGAGCTATTTGGCGAACCTTTGAGAACTATTAATATTAAAATTTCTATTAAAACACTGTTAATTGAGTTTTGGGGTAAATATGGACATTTAGAAGTATATTTAATTTTGATTTCTAAAAAATGGCTCATTCATAATATATGAATGCATATAGATTTATTTGTGTCATAAATTCAGCTTGAAAAATATAAAGATTATAAAGTCACATGTCGAAGGACATTTCAATATCATTCAAGATATAAAGTCAATTTTTATCTATTTTCAAAATAATATAAATAAGACCACATGTTAGTACTAATACATACATAACTAGAAAGACTAAAACACAAAAGACAGCAAATAATTAATCTAGTCAGGAATATGGTACAGCTGTGTCGCACACTCTAGATCCAGAGACCTCTAAAAAAACCCCTTTATGACTGTGTGACGCTCGGGAAGGACATATCGACGTAAGACATAACAATCTAGAATCATGATAATTGCTGGTTAGTATATAAAATGAGCAGTTTGGACATGTTTGAAATATTTTCTAATGCTTAATATATATGTGTTCAGCAATTTCAGTTGTATTTTCATATTCAATAAAATGTGAATATATGCTTTCTACAAAAATATTTTTATATGTTCATAATGGAACTATTTGTAAGAGGAGGCTTAAATTAGGAGAGAGTGAAATGTTTATCAGTAGAGAACCATACAAAAACAAAATAAATGTATTAGTCATGAATACATCCCTGATGGGTCTCAAAAATAAAAGATAAATTAAAAAAATATGGCAATATTAAGTAGATTCTTTTTTTATTGAGTACATTCTGTGTGAACTCATTTATACAAAGCTAAAATCAAACAAAGCTAGTTTATAGTTAGGATTTAGGGTAATTGCCATGCTTTAACTAAATAAATCCTAAGAGGGCTTGAAATTGATGCTCAATTCCTAGGTTGGTAGAAGAAATAGAAGTGTGTCAACTATAGAAGTGTGTCATGCAGCAAGCTGTAGCCTAATTTCTACACTTTTTTTTGTGTTTATTATGTTAAAACTTTTAAACTTCATTCTTAATACCCACCAATCCTGCCCTATCATTCACAAAAGTCTTTTTTCTGTCACCCTGCCAAATGTGTGAGAGAGTTTATTTTTCAGTGGGAGCCCTGTGTCATCTAAAGTGTTAGCAGAAAAAATTCATGAGTTGAAAAAAATATCCTGAGTCAATCCAGGTTTTATCAAGTTTTATTGCACGTCTAGCAGTGTTCCAACTGACCTACATGCTACATAAATTGGAAAAAGAAAAGTTTTAAACTCTGACTTAAAAAAAAAAAAAAAAAACAGTTGAGCATCTGTTCTGTGAATTGGAAGTACATGATAACAGACCAAATGCAAGTAAGGAAGATGCTGTCATTTGGGTACCTTTCACAGTAGCCTTCTATGCGAAAAGGATCACCAACCTGAAAAACTCTAAATTCAGTTCTGATAGTTATCTTTCCTTCTCCATATTGTCAGTAAATTTCAAATATTCTTTCTCCTAGTCAATCTCTAGGTCTTTGTCTTCTGCATTTTTAATGCTTGTGACAATTACATATAACTCTCCTCATTATTATCTTATTATTTCCCTGAGCAGGAGTTGCTTCAAGGTGACCCTGAGGAAAGACTGTGGTGAGATTCTATTTCTATTATAACTTCCTCACCTATTGTATCAGGGAGGATAGTTGATTGAGTGTTTAGTGATGTTAATGGCTCTGAAAAGAAGTTTAAAATCCCTGTTTCTTCTTTATCAGATAATTAATCAGATAATAATAATCAAATATTTGTCAGATAATTAATGTTGGTGTTAATGAAGTTAAAAATTAAACTGTGTTTATTGTAGGTGGGGAGAGTTGTTGATTCTTTGATTATAGTTGATGGCTTGATTTATATAGATTTCTAGCATAAAACTTGAGATGTAAGTTGAAGTTGCAATCACAGAAAAATACACTAAAAGTATTGAGCAACTTTTGCTTGGCTCAGAAATTAGTGGTAAAAACAATGCCCAGATCATATTATGAAGTTTCAATGAGATATGAATAAATAATAATGGTGGTGATGATATTAATAAATTAAATCCTTTCTCTTTTAGTTTCTGATGCATTAATAAATTTAGTTATCACATAATCACCACAAAAAAGGTGTTATAATTTCTCTTTTGTCTTGATAAGGACACTGAGGCACAGAGATTTACCTTCCCTCAAAGGAACACAGAGTGTACCTGCTGGAGTACGTACCACATGCCAGAAGCATTGTGGGCATTCCAGGAAATCAATTAGCTGTCTGAGAGGACACATTCTAATTGGAGTCCATCATATAAAATTCCGACAAAATATCTTCAGTGAAGTTCAGCTTTACTTCCAAAATGGTACAAGCATTTTAAAAGAAAGAATGGGAAGCAACATTGTAGATGATTCTGAGAGTTCTGTGAAATAAAAAAAGTTCAATATTAAAGGATTTATTTTATTTTCTCATAATCAAAGTAATAGCATAATGACCAGATAGTGTTAAATGTCTATCTGGACAGATCATTTTGTTATAGGAAGAAAGGGATCTAAATCCGTACAGGGAAAGTGAAATGACTAATTCTTTGTGTTCTGTGCTGAAGAACACCTAATATCTGCTGGTGTAAACCTAACCAGATTTTGTAAAGAATTTAAAGAATTGTCTAAGTAACCTATGACAAGAGCTTCCCATTCAGTGTGAGTAAGGTGATGACTCAGGAGCTACTGATACGGATGCTGGGAGATGCAGATACATCAGAGGCTGCCAGTGACCAACACAGCTGGGAGGCTTGAACTAGGTTTGTCAGCAGTTTGCGTCATGCATTAGTCACAGTACTGTGTCAGAGGGGAGCAGGAGATTTTGCAGTTCTGCATCACAAAAAGAAAAACCACTAAGTGTTTCAATGTGCAAAGGAGTATAGGCTCAGGTACTAACAAGGCATTTAAACAACTTAGAAAATGTTTGTACATATTTTATAGTAGAAACAGAAGGAAAATCTTCAATAATATTCACAATAATTCTACAACCTACCACCCTTTCCATCAGATGCTTTTTACTAATAGCAACAACAATGAACCAACAAAACACAATGGCAAAAATCCTTTACAACTTATAAAGTTAGAACACAGCTATGTTGATACTAATGTTATTTGAAATGTCAGGCTTAATATTTTCCTTTTTCTCTTCTTCTATCCTTGTCATCTTCAGATAAGGACACTGCAGCTTCAAAACTCAGATGAAATAGAACAGTTTTAAATCAGATGCTCCCTTGTAGGTGCACCCTAAATTTCCATTTATCCCCACGATTCCACTTGTTTCTGGGCTCACATATCCCCAAGACAATATATACTTTAAATGACTCCTAAGTACCTGCACATTGGAATGTGGCCACCTAAAAACCACCTTCCTGATGCTGCAACTTTGCAAATTTGCTTAGCAAAGTAGGTTGCATTTGAAATAATTAAGCAGAAAGTTTATCCTTCTGAGATTTCCCTCTTGTTGAAAACATGGTGGATCTCATTTGGCCCGCCAGACTGTGGCCTAGCTTTTCTCAAATGACCAAAAACAGCTTCCATTTGTGGTTCTTGCCACACTATTCATGCATTTAAAATCTTTTCAACACACACACACACACACACACACACACACACACACACATGCACAGCAACAAATGCACTGCTTTAATATAGTCCATCCTGAAGCTGTTGCAGTTTAGCATACAGAACCACTGGAACAGGTATGACTAATTTCATTTAGTAAAGTTTTACTCAGCACATACTGTACACTAGGCACTATGACAAATTCCAGTTACACTAGTAGTTTACAGGTTGGTAAAGACTTAAAATTTAATGTTGCTACTTATGCAGTAGATATATGGAAATTGCTAGTTAGAAAGAAGTAACTCGTTATAATTTGTTTGAAGAAACAATATCATGGTGAAGAAAGCTTTCAGGATAGACATTGAGCACAACTGGGACTTCATCATAGGAATAAGTGGGAGTAAATTGTAGCCAGAAGGAACAACTTAAGTAAAGACATAGATACATAAAATGTGCCCCCATGGCCCAAGGTCAGAGAAATGCATCCTGTTATGAAAATATAGGACACATAAGGTTGCCCAATGAAATGGAAACTGTCGATAAGATTTGAGCCAGATTCTGAAGAACTCATTCCCACAGGCAAGATAGGAATTAGGCAGGTAGCTATGATAACTCTTCTTCTGATATTTTAACCAAATATTCAGTGGTAATAAAAGTCAGAAAAAAAAAAAAAAGAAAATTCCAGTGGTAAAGTAGAGATAACTAATGGGAGATTGAAAATGGCAAAGTACCTTATTTATCCACTACCGTATTGAAAGAAGATTCAGAAATTTACATTGTCATACTTTAGGCTTATTGGGTGGCAAGAGCCTAAACAGAGCAAAGTGAGAAAAAGCAGCTTTTATGATGGTGCTTCCCAAACATTGTAAGTTTTGACTTTGCATTGTTTGTGAAAAATATAAGCAAGTTCATCTAACAGGAAATTAAAATGCCATGACTGGTCTACTCTTTACTTGGAATGTATCAAAAAGCCGGAGGACAAGTGGATGGCCTATACTCAGCCAGTGCTGAAAGTAAAATCTGAAGTCACAGTTCCCTTCGCACTTACACATAATTTCTCTTTTCTTTCCTCTCTCAATGTGCTTCCAAACTGCATCTCTCTGAATGCAGTAAGCATCCAAATACTTGCTTTATCAATATTTTCTCCTGAAGCCCACCACCTGTTTTTTTGGCCTTGCCAGCAATCAAGCTCTTGTTTCATACCAACTATGTCACAGTGAGACAATCAGCCACACAAATGAGTATATTTAAGAGGAATTGAGCATGCTGACTGCCATCTTTTCTCAGAAAACATAAAGCCAGGTTGAGAACATAAAGCAACCTAAAATTGAATCAGTTAGAATATTTAAGATTTAAGTTTTTCAACTTTGTTATCACTTAGTACAGATTATAACTTTGTGGGCAAAGAAGGTTTTTTCAAGCAACTAACATGTTAAGGAAGAAAGGTTAAGAAGGATGAGAATTTTTTGGTAGATTAAGACAAACATGATTTCAGTTCAAAAATTAATTTAGGAGAAAATGAAATGAAGGAAAAGTAAAAAAATGAAATAAACTGAATCATAATTTAATTATGATTGAATTATGATTGATTCAAACATGACTCAGTTACTAATTCTTCCATGAAAGAGATAAAGGTAAAATGTATACTTTCTACAATGACCCAATCAGGAATTACTCTTAGAATATTCTAGATGAGCAATCAGAGATAGAATGACACGAATTTGTGTAAATTATCTATTTTAAGTAAAATCAACAAAGTCTTGCTCATTGTTCACAGATTAACTGTTTCTAGTTTAAACATTAGGAAAATACTAAGGTAACAAGCACTGGTAGCACAGTATTTGATAAGTCCCACTAGGCTGTCATTTGAATTTGTCTCATGTATGTGAATTTTGTTCAGAAGCTTAGAGATGTTGGAGAGTTCTAAACAGTGCAGTATCTGCAAGACTGGGGGATGGTTATGAAAAGGGTATAACGCTAATAATTCTGAGATATGAAATGCTGACAAATATTGTATCACATAGTAAGCCTCTTTTAACCCATTGTCACAAATGTAATTTCTGTATTGATAAAACATAGTCATTTTGCAACTGAATATTTGTGCTGCCTCTGCTAAGTAGTTAAACTCTGAGTAAGACAAGCTCAGTTAACATGAACATTAATGGCAATAATGACAAGTCTGTTTTGTACTATTTTATTTCTTCATATTTTAATAAACATTTCATTGTTTTATTGTCTTGCCTCAGCATTCTTCTAACGAAAAAGGTAATTGACATAATTTCAATTTTAGAAATAAAAATATTTTTAATCGTTTATTTTAAAATATGTACATTAAGTCACTGCATGAAAGAATAAGTTCCACTTCAGAAGAGTGTTTGTAAGCTAGGTTCTTTTGTAAGTCAGACAATGTGATGAGTCTTATACAATTTTGACACAGATATAAAGTGTAATGCATAAAAAATCACAAAAAGCATTAAATCCATAACTGTACTTTAATGCTATTGAACTGTACAGCTGGCCCACAACAGCTCAACTGTTACAAAGTCTGGCAGACACATGAGCTACTTCTTCAATTTCTTTGTATCTATGAGTACGGGCAATGTCAGGTCTGTTTCAATCTGTGAAAGTTGGCAGCTCAAATACTGGCAAGTTGGGGACTTACTCTAGGTTACTGTTCACATGTGAAAGATTCTTCTGAGCAATATGCAATAGCAAACCAACTGAACAAAAGTCACTTTTTTCAAGTGTATTTTGGAGAAAATTAGCAGCATTTTAGTGCTTCAGAAGTAAGGTCTAGGGCTGGAGAGGCAGCTCAGTGGTCTAAAGCACCTGCTTAGACAAGCTTAGACAAAGTGCAGGGACCACGGCTTGATTCCCAGCACCACATGCCGCAGAAGTCCTGCCCCCAGAGTGGGCTGAGCTGGCCACAAAAATAAATAAAATTAAATAAAATTTTAAAAATGAAGTAAGATCTACAGTACATTGCATTGCTATAAATAGCAAAAAGAAAAAAGTTTATGAGAATTCAAGAATATTTATTGTTTTTAATGGATAGCCTACAGATCATTCTCTAAGAACAAAATATTGCAAGAATAATCCACATAAATATTATGGGATTTCTCAGGAAGAAGGGACAGCATTAAAGAGATCTGGAGGTACAATGTTCTCTTGGTTGGGAAATAGCAGGGACAGGGTGTGGGATGCAGCAACCATGACGACAGTCCAAGTTGCAGGGGGAGTGTGATACCTGCTGCAGTATGACAGTAGGGTCTGCCGCTTCCGGCCAAGTCCAACAGAAGCAGTGAGATGCCCACCGGTTGGACTGGCTTGTGTCATGTGTTTATCCTAAATAATCATGAAGGCTGAGAAATGGGAGTGAGGCTATGCCAAGGGACCCAGAGCAGAGTAACCCAAATACCACATGATCTGCAGGGGAGCAACGTGTTGCTGCTATTATCAAAGGAAGATTCAAATCAACTCAGAAAATCTAATCAACAGTAACTTCCCAGAGTAGATTTACAAAGGAAATTATATCTAAGCTGGAAAACGTATGAGATCATAGTGGACAAGAATATGGAGCAAAAGGAGAAAAAAACAAACAAACTTTAAAAGCCATCTTAATGAGTCTTGATTTTATTAACTATAAAGTAGGAAACCATTGACCATTTTTAACAAGAAGAAAGACATATACCAGTTTTTGAAAAGGGGAATGTGTCAATATTAAAAATGGGTTTCCATGGGGCCAAGACAGAGGTGCAAAAATCAGATTTTAGGCTACTCATAGCTGAAAGTTACTGGAAGTTACAATGAGTAGCAGCAGGAGTAAAAAATAAAAAATAAAAAAATAGACATTACAGGCTTGAGCTACATTTTTGTTGTTGTTGTTTATTTGTTTTCTGTATTTTAGGGAAGGATCTACAGGGTGTTCAGAGTCTCACTACTAGATCAGACTCATAGTGATTCTCCTATTTACAACCTCCCAAGAGCTGAGATTAAAGGCGTGCACCATCATGTCCAGTCTCAATTGCTGTCTCAGTGTGCCCTGGAGGTGGGGCCGGCAGGCCTGCAGATGGAACACCCACCCTGTGCCTGCTTGCAGGTGCTTTAAGCTGCTGAGCTATTTGGCCAGCTTGAGTTACATTTTGAACCAGCACCAACAAGTTGGAATCTTGGAGAAAGAGAAAGGAAGAAATGTAGGAATATCTGTGATCATATGAGGTTTGAAAATTTTGATACTATTACATTTCTTAAACCAGTGGGTGCATATGTAGGTAATCATTATTATTACATAATAAATCATATGTTTTATTTCATAATTTTTATAACACACATCATTTAATGCACAACATTAAGATTTTATTCCTATTGCGAGCCTCAGGAGTGCCATTACAGAAAAATTCTCATCTCCCAAACTATAAATTACTGGAATGATAATTTGCTTTTGAGTCAGTGTTCTTCATGTTTTCATACATTTCTAGCATTTCAGATGGGTCTGTGATTTCTCTTAGTAGGGAGGGTAGACATGAAGGTCATCTTTACTTTCTTTAATCATCAGAAGGTTTTAAAGGACTATTTATTGCAATTTAAGCTGCATCTTGATGATTCAGAATTTCTAGTTTAACACTTTTCTAGAAAATTCACTACTGCAGCCACTTTTCAAAAATATTGGTAACAAGACTCTCAGTAGCATGGCTCAGTGTTTCCCATCCTTTGCGCTAGTAATGCCTGAGGCAGTCTAAACCAGCAGAATTAACTGTGTCTTCTCTGACTCATAGTGATCCACCTGCTTACAGTCTCTCAAGAGCTGAGATTATAGGCTTGGGCCACCATGCCTAGTCTCAATTGTTGTCTCATTGTATCCCCGGGGGACAGGGCCAGCACAGCAGATCTGGGATCTAAATCCCGCAGGCCTGGGATCGAAACCCCAGCACCTGAGCCTGCTTGCAGGCTCTGTAATCTGCTGAGCTATTTGGCAGGCCCTCTTCTTGAAGATATTTTTTAAAGCCTCTCTCCAAGTGACATTTTACTGGCCAAGAATTCAGGTCTTCTAAGAGCCATACACCATCAATTAGCTAACAGTGATTTAAGATTTTTCAACTTTGTTATAATCTAGTCAGTACAGATTATATTGAATTGTGAATTAGGGTCTTTTCCAGGACTAATAAGACACTATGGTATACTCTATCAATACTGGGCAATACCAAAGAATTGCACTTTCTAATTAGCACTTTCTAGTTAGCCACATCGGAGCATGAAGGAAAGGAGTCCACATGCTCCCAAACAGCTTAACAGTTTGCTTTGAAAACTGGCCACACTGAAGGAAAATAAGTTGGCTTGGGCTACTTACGAATTGCATAATATAATCAATGTATATTGATTGGCATCAAAACTTCCTTTCTTCCTTTTAAAATATGTTTCATTATATTATAAAGAAAAGAAGGCAAATCCTAAGAACCTCAGGTTAGACATAACTGTGTGAGGTATTCAGCAGGCAGGCATAATCAACAGATTAATTATATTAAGCGAATTTTGGTCACTAATGATATTTTCAACTTAAACAGTTGTATCACAACCAAGACTCATGCAAATGCATCTTTGTAGTGTTTAATTCAGGGTCAGTTTATGATAGCTTCCACTAAAATCTTATTGAGTGTACACCAATGTGGGTGCCACATAATTCTCTTTATTGCTATTCAACAACTTAAGTCTAGATGTAGAGAAAGTCAACTATGTCTTGGGATAATATAGGTTTAGGTGTACTAGAATGTCCAGCAACACAGAATTAGAAACAGACATGAAAGTAAACTAAGATAGATAAATATAAGGACATTTACAGAGATGTATCAGAGCAGTAAAGAAGGAGGAGGCAATATAGAATGTCTTACAATGCTAAGAAGTCCATCTGACTTCAGAGACAAAGTAATGCCAATGACATCAAAATTCACTGCTGCTGGAAGAGGGCACCAGTGCTCTTTACACCCATAAAAGTGATATTATTAGAAATGAGCACAGAAGGACTGCAGCGGCTGGTCAGCTAAATGATGCGCATACAGTGAGGCAGGTGAGTAAACCATGAAGACGTCATCACAAAGACGAGTCTGGCACCAGTTTGCACGGGGGTAGGGTGAGTAATTAAAATTGCTGCAATGTTGAGAGAGAGGTGGTAGGGTGAAAGTGTGGCAACAAGGAAGGCAGATGTCAAGTACCAAGACAGAGAAGCTTGGACTAGAGCAGAATCAGTTAAGAAGTTTCTAACACAGTTTGCCTTGTAGACAGGTCTGGATTTAGATCCAGTTTTTCTGTGTAGGGCGCTTCAAATTTTTTTTTTTTTTTTTTGTGAAACTGAGGTGCATACATAGCATTATTAAGTTTAACCAGCAAGATCTGAAATAAACAAGACACTGAAATCTCCACATATATTGTAACATTTACCTAAAATGTGGAAACAGTCTTTTTAGTTAATAAAAATAAAATTCACTGCAACTAAAGACCATACTCTTTTAAGTGAAATAAATCAGACTTTTATGTGTCAACACTGCATTTTCTTCTTAGTTTGAGAACCTGAAAGAGCAAAGAAGGGTAAAATAGATACCAGGAAAAGCGAATGAACCTGTTCAAAAGGAGGGAATTACTGAGTTGAGGACAGGAGAGGGAGTGGGGAAAAGAGATAATTCTATGTGAGCAAGCAGAATGGTTTGGACAGCTATACTGTGGATTTCCGCTAGTCTATGGAAAGGAGAAGATAATGCTTAATTTGTTTTGTCTCTTTTTTTCATTGTTTTTCCTTTCTCTCTTCTTAATTTCTTATATATTTCTTTTTTCTTTCTTCTAATTTTGCATGCATATATCTAGTAATATGTATAACTACTTGGAAAATAGCACTATATATCATAAATACTGTGAAATTCATATTATTTTGTTAGGCAAAATTCTGTATTACTTGTAGTTTTCTGTTTTAATACTATTTTGCAGTCTTTTTAAAAAAATTTAAAAAATAAATTCTGCTTTTTTTCATTTTGCCAAAATATTACCAAGATAACCATTTATTCTAAATATAACATACTTCTGGTTAAATTAGAAAATTTAAGCTGCATATTCATAGAAACGTGAGTGTTTTCTTCAGCTGAATCATTAACTTCTGTGCACAATCATATTATCCTGAAAAGGAATGTAATTTACATGCTGGCGAAGGTCTTGGCATCGCAGAAGACCAACTTTTGGCCTTTTACAGCTTAGTTTTAGCATGCAATTTTTAAAGGGAAAATTGTGATTATGTGAAAAAGAATTATAAATACATAGGAAAACAAATATGAGTTCAAGAACTAGATCTCTGTATGAAAAAAATAATCAAATTTTACAACATTGATATGTTATATTAATTTCTTTAATTTCTGATGAGATTTTTTGTATAAGTCCTTGGGTGACTCAGCCTAGGGCCTGCGTCTCTGGATACAACCATTGGAACTTGGGGGTCTAGGTACTGTATGCTATTTAGTTTCATAAGGGGTGGCCTGCAGCTGACCTGAACTCTGACCTGATCCAGTGGGTGACAAGGCCCTTGGTTTGAATGAGCTGACCTGAATCAAGGTCTGCCCTGGTCTCTGGACTGTAGTACCAACCTGTGGTTTATGACTGTAGTGGCCTGCATGGTACTTTGTGAGGTAGAACATGGAATTGGCTTGCAGTTTAGATACACAATGGCTGAAATGGATCCTGGGTGTGTAATTTCAAAGCTGAATTCTATAGTCACAGAAAATGGTCTAGCATTAAGGTGGCCCTGAAAATGATTCCCCAAGGTGCACCTAGAGTTTGGGATGAAGAGGCCCAGCCTTGTCTGGCATGGTGGCATATGCCTGTAATTCCAAAACTTCACTTGGGAGGCTGAGGAAGGAGGATTGCCATGAGTTCAAGGCCAACCTGGGTAAGCTCAAGCAAGCCTGAACTACACAGAAAGACCCTGATTCCAAAAATAAATGACTTAGCCTGGTCCTGGGGCAGCTGGATCACTGGGCCCACAGTGACTAGACAGGTACCAGGGCTCACAGGAGACAACATATGCTAGGACTCATGGCTAAGCTGAGTGGTCACTCTGTTCTCCTTTACCCACACAGACAGTATTTATCCTGAGCTGAATAGTCTTCAGGGAGTGGTGATATGGAGAATGTCAAACTATCCTTTCCACATTTTTCAATGTGTATTTGCTGATTCTGCATTCTATACAGGCATTTCAATCTCTTGCTTGGCTTGCTCAGCCCTTGTGGTGATATTTTTGTGTACTGCTAGTTGTTGAAATATACTTTCCTGAAGGCATGAACAATAGAAGCTCCTACTATCTATCTGTCATCACTCCATCTATTTTATGTTTTATATTATAACTATATATGGAATGGATATCATTTTCCTTTGCATATAGAAAAGGAAATTTGAAGTTAAAACTAGAATTTTGATGACAATTGTGGCTTTTCTTCTATTTTCCTTAGAGTTTACTTTCTATTATGCTACTTTAGGAACAAAAAGATGTGTATCTGTTCTTCCATAATTTAGAAGAAAAAAATGATGTGGAATCCCATAATGAGAGTGGTAAGGAGACCAAAAGAATGCAGCATCTTTTAAAGGACCTTGCTGAATATTTCAGTGAAACAAGACCCATAAACATTACGAGTATGTCTATTTACTCTGCTTGAAGAAATTAAACTGTTTAATGCTGAAACACATGTGATGATTGACTTTGTCTAACAAGGACCCTGATGAAAACAGACTCATCAGATTTGTTGACAGATCTTAAATGTCAGATTTCTCATTATTTCACAAGTAATGTGATTCATTGGGTAACCTTTTACAAGCAATTGTTATTAATCCATAACCTACTAATTATATTTTTCATTCACATTTTCCTATCATATCAGTATGATCAAATTCACCAATGTAGTCATTAGCATCCACCTGTTCTGGTATGGGGAAGATCAATAGCTCATTTTTTAGGCTTTCCATTAAAAAAAACAATTTCAAGAAGCCTGACCTGATGACTTCAGATATGCTATGTGTAACAAACTACACAAGCAAATACAGACATTGCTTTCTGCTGTAACATTAAGTTCTATCTGAGGATGAATTCTCAGAAGTCTGACAGATGTCTCCAACTTGTGTCTGGTTCTATCTCTCAGCTCTTTTTCATTGAACTGAGTCACCCTTCCCAAAAACATACTCTGTATCTACCTTGCCAGATCTACAAGAATTTCTACAGTCAATCAGTTGTCATGAATGGAAAAAGTCTACTACCAGATGATAGCACCACGTGGATATTCCAATATTCTTACATATTTTCCTAGATTTCTCAGGCTTATTTTATTTCAAAAAACTCATGATCAGTACCCTGTGATCCACTTCAGTAGATGGCTCATGTAGAAGAGAGGAGGGTTGTCGTCCTTCCTCAGGGGTAGACACATTCTTTCCCTCTGACCATATGAAGAAACAAAGAAGTATAATTAAAGAACAGATGCATGCACACGGACATGCACAGCTGTATATTTGCATAAAACACACAAATCTGTATTATTTTGCTCATGACCTATAAAAATTAACATTTTCAACTTATCTTTATATAATTAAGAGATATAATTGAAATACCAACACAAAATATGGTTCTCTTCAGTTTGCCAATGATTTTGAGATTTTGGTGTCTTCTAGACTTAGAGAAACTAGCCAAAAGAAAGTAGCTACCAAAGGAGTTTTCTTTTTCATTTCTTCCCAAACACAAAATGCTGATATAAGTTCTTCTAAATATTCGTCTTAGAGAGATGATAGACAGTCACACACACACACACACACACACACACACACACACACACAGCAACACACAGAGACCTTTATTAGTATTTATGATCAGGTTAAAATGTGATAAATTGTGTCTTTACATAGTTACCTTTATTTTGTTTTTCAAAATTTTCCAGTCTTAATAAATTACAGTGATGAAAACAAAATTAATATTTTTTGATTTCCATCCTCGGTTCTCTCCTAAATCCACATAGCAGAGTTTTGTAGACTATACCTCTTGTGACAGAAAAAAAGGACTACAGTACTCTAGGGTGAGATATATGCAAAACATAGTATTTTCTTTACATTTGAAGCATTCTGTATTTGACAAATATTGCATCTTTATTAAGGAGATTTTTGCATGTAAAACTAATAAAATTTTCTTTAATCTTATGGCTAATGCATCACATTTCTTACCTAAAATGTCTCATTTATTAACTATTATTTAAATTTAGAAAAACAACTGAGCAAAGGTGATATCAGGTACAACAGTGCTGCTGACTTAATGCTACCTGCTTAAAAAGAATATTGAGTGACAACCAGAAATGAATAACTGCTGCTGAAGAAAATTCTGATCTGATGAAAATCCCAGGACCTACATAAGAAACTTACCTAGAATTTCAATCCTTGCATAGTCTAGCTAACATTTTTAGGGCAAAAGCTATACAGATGCCTTTTTTCTCCATCAGCAAACTTCCTTAGTACATTGCTTAATTAGTAACGAGAGAGATCAGGATTCTGAATTCAACAGCTAGTTTATCAACTTTACATTTAAAAGGTGCAGCTCCAAATCTGCATGGACTTTCAGTACCTACACTCATTTTCAAAAGGGGGAGAAACGATTAAGTGGTGGAAATTAGTCTGATGGATTTTTTTTACTTACCTTTTTGTATTTTTTTAAGGAAGGGTCTACAAGGTGTCCAGGGTCTCACTACTACATCGGGCTCATAGTGATCCACTTGTTTACAACCTCCAAAGAGTTGGGATTACAGGTATGCACCACCACACCCAGTCTCTGGATTATTTTACTGTGGA
>NW_004524870.1:1016095-1017589 GCF_000260255.1 Octodon degus | reverse complement strand
CATAAGTTTAAATATAAGCACTTTTTTTTCTTTGTATTTGAGGTAAGGGTCTACAAGGTGTTCAGGGTCTCACTACTAGATCGGACTCGTAGTGACCCGACGGTTTCCAGCCTCCCAAGAGCTGGAACTACAGGCATGTGCCACCATGCCTAGTCTCAATTGCCTTCTCAGCGGGCCTCAGGGGTGGGATTGGCATGGCGGTGGGGAAGATTGAACCCCCGGCGAGTGAGCCTGCTGGCAGGCATTTTAATCCACTAAGCTATTTGATCGGCCAAATATAAGCACTTCTAATGAATTAAAATAGCAAAATTCACTCTCTGTGCTAAAGATATAGAGTTTTAATTGACTGCTTTTTAGGTTTTGGTGAAATGTAAATAAAGCACTCCTTTCTGCTGGCTTCTAAAATCTAGAACTTTCATAACATATTCAGTAAATATTACTTTTGGAAAAACTTGTTAGTCACAAGTCATGTTAGAAAAGATGCGTAGCAGATGTTGTGAAATAATAAGTAAATGTTCTAGAGGAAAAAGGAAAGGGGAAAGAAAAGAAGGATAAAAGTGCTTTTGAAATAAGGAAGGGAAGAGGGATTGATACTGTGAAAAAAGCAGAACTAAGATATATCATATATGAGACAAATTCCCAATGATGAATGTGATCATTATGTTCATCAAAATTGTACTGATGAACTTAATATAAGAAAGGAGTTCACTCTTGAGACCACTGGCTGCCTACCTCCATCCTGTTTTTCCAAGTGTCTGGTCAATGTCACCTGCTTAGAGAAGGTGTCCTGTGCCCCCAGTGGAGAATAAGTGTCACCTTACTTCTTTCTCACCTCTTCTACTTTAGTTTTCTTCTGAGCATTGTATCACTATATGAGTATTACGTTCATTTTCTAACTTCTTGTCTCTCTCACCTGAATAAAAGTCATGCAAAAATACAAAAAAAAAGAAAAAAGAAAATTTGGGACACACACACACACACACACACACACACACACAATTAGTCACATTGGGGCCAGCAAGATAGCTCAGCGGATGAAAGAGCCTGCTTAGGCAGAGCGCAGTGGCCAGGGTTCGATCCCTGGCATGCTGTGCCAGCCCCGCCCCTGGGGAGCGCTGACATGGCAATTGAGACTGGGCGTGGTGGCGCACGCCTGTAATCCCAGCACTTGGGAGGCTGAATACGGGAGGATCACTACGAGTCTGACCCATGTAGTGAGATCCTGTAGACCCTGTACTTAATATGAAAGCAAGAGCGAGAGCGAGATTCAGTCACATTAAGATTTTAAAAAATATTTTCACATACAAGTTAAATGTGACAATAATGGATGAAAAGAATTTCTTTTTGTTTTATTTTAATTAAGAAACAAATATGAATGAGATAGTTTCAAAGCTGATTTAGTTGGACATTTTCGATAATCAATACATCGTACATTGTTATCTTTTTAGTGGTTATCTATAGTACAAGAAGCAGACAGGATATCCTGTCCAAACA
>NW_004524870.1:1014343-1014870 GCF_000260255.1 Octodon degus | reverse complement strand
GCTTGGAGTGCCTGCCATCCTGGTCTTCTTTTAGTTTCAATTTCAATTGGTTCTTATTTACCCTTTGGATTTCTCACGTAATAGTTGATTTTTATATGTGTGTCTGATTTATTTTGCTTAAGATTATGTTCTCAGGGTGCATCCATATACCTAAAAATGTCTCAGGTTTACTCTTCTTTGTAGCAAAGAAAAAAAAAATATATATATATATATATATCCACTCATCCATTGATGGGGATTTGAGCTGTTTCTAATATTGAACTACTAAAAAATTATACTGCTATAAATATCAGTGTTCAAATATCACTGTAGTATGATGCTTTAAACTCTTAAAGCATCATAAAGAAAGATAAGTAGGAAGCATCATAAAGGAAGATATCTCAAAAGGGGATACTTGGGTCAAATCAAACCTCTAGTTTTAGTTTCTTGAGGAACCAACAAAATGATTTCCATAGTGGTTTTATCAATTTCCATTCCTATCAACAGTGTAGAAGGATTGCATTTTCCCCACAGCCTTACCAGCATTT
>NW_004524870.1:1010893-1014243 GCF_000260255.1 Octodon degus | reverse complement strand
ATATCCAATTATTTTCCCATTTGTATTTCTCAATGGAAAAGATTTATATCTAATTAAAAATAATTCTTTTCTGGGGTCTGGGGAGATGGCTCAGTAGAATAAGTGTTTCCCTGGCAAGTGCAAGGGTCTGAATTCACTCCCCAGTTCTGAAAAAAAAATTCTTTTCTGTATTGTATTTAACAAAACATAGCAAATTAACATAATTTTCATTAAATACTATAAGCCAATCAAATATTTCTTCTTAAAATTTCACTGTACGTTAATCAAGATAGCTTTTATCCAAGCACTTTTCTAAGAAAATACAAAAAAAATTTTTCCCTTAAGAAAGATTCTTTAATTTTTATTGTAAACTGACAAAAAGACAATTAAAATGATACAGAACTTCAAAACAAGATGATAGGAAATTAACAATGGTTACTGTGTTGCATACTGTTATCTTCAAAATAGTTGCTCAGATTACGAAGTATAAGCATGCCAAACTGACCAAACAATATAAGCACTAGCTGTTCCTTTCGATGAATTAAGAGAAATTAGTAGTACAATTATTTTACTTATATTGTGTATGAATATTTCCCCATTTGTTCTTTTTTTTTCTCCTCCATCCCAGTTGTTCTTGGCTTTTGAGTAATTTCCTTCCTTTTCACAATATATATTGTACCTTGAGTTTCATACACTATGGAGAGAATATGATATTTACACATGTGGGACTGATTTATTTCACTTATGGCTTCTAGTTGCATCTATTTACCTACTAAAGAGTTCAGTTAATCTTTCTTTATAGCCGAGTAATACTCCATTGTAGAAAATAGCACATCTGTTTTTTTTTTTTTCTTTTTCTCAGTTGATGGGCATTTGAGTTGTCTCCAAGATTTAGTTGTCTCCGCAGATTACAAACTGTGCTTCTATAAACATGGTGTATATATATTGCTGTGGTGTGGTGTTTTCATTTCTTAACAAAATTCCAGGAAGGGGAATAGCTGGGTCAAATGGGACCTATAATCTTAGCTTTTTAAAAGGAATCACTACACTGATTTTAACAGTGGCATTACTTCTTTAGTGTGATATTATTAATGGATAATAAATTTCCTAATCTAATGAGATCTGTATTTTTACCGAATTCTAAGAAACCAGTTATCAAAATTCAATGACATTTTTAACCACATTTGTGTTTTATTGTCCATTTTGAATTGGGAAACCCAAATTACCTTCAGTATTAATAATTAAAGATGACAGTATACATTGGTTTTAAATCGATGTAAATGTTATTCATGTAGCCAATAAAATAGACTAAATCCCATAATATGTATATGTATATTTTCATCTATAATTCTTTTCTAAGAATTACATTTTTATAAAATATCTTAACCCTCTACAAAATAATATGTAGTGAGGCAATGCAAATAATGTGATTTGAAGTAAGATGTAAATTCGTAAAATGTCAAGGGTCTCACATCCAGGGAACATAACATAGCCTATTAAAAAAACTTTGTGTAACATAAATTATATTAATGCTAAATGAAAAGAATTCTTAAAGGAGATATGATCATATGTTTATTTAGCAAAGATGATATGCTTATTTAAATATATATAAAAATTTTATTTAACTTGCATTTATAAAATTATTTCATTTAATGCAAATTTTAAAATGAGTAGTATGTAGCACATGAAATGCATTTTATGAAACATTCAAATTAGCAACAATCCAGCCTATATAAATACAAAAAGAAACAAGGTTTTTAAAAGTTTTTTATTTTACCTTTATATGATATAGCTTATCACTCTTCTCCCAAATTTTTAATGAAAATTTCCAACTTTCAATGATATAAAACATTATAACTAAAATACAGACTCTTTAGATAGCCTTAAAGATACATGGGAAAACATAGATGATCAGAGCGCTCTCCCAATAGCTTCACTCCTGTCTGAGTGTAGTCATGTGGTCATGACTGCCACAGTGATTTCAGTGTCCTTGTCTAATTCAGGAATCCAAAGAGTAGTGCTCAAACTAAACCTGCCAGGAAATAATTAGACATAATGGTGTTTTTCTGCTCAGGTACATTATGCTAGTACCAATTCAACACAATAAACACATTTTGTGCTTTACCTTCCAAAATAATAATGTCTTTGACTTCTAAAGTAAAACATGGTGGCTTTCACTGATTTTGAAACATTATATACTCTGTCTCCAGAGCAAATCTTATATGAAATATATGACTATAAGAAGTATTTAAATAGTTAAAATATATCAAAACAGAATTTCATTCTTTGATTAAAGGTTAAAGATGCCTGATACCACCTGCAAAACTTCCCTCATTCCCCTGTACTTTCCCTAGTTGTGTATATGGAATGCCTCCATATGAACTCCAGGCTTTGTACAACTACTTGAAATTTGTAATTTACAACATTATTTAGCAAAAGACATGAAACAAATTATGTTTCTACAGCAAATTAAGAAAAAAATATTTTATTATCCACTAATAGTATCAAAATACACTCCAAGTATTGTTAATATATCAATCACCATGAATTATGATGACAACAAAACATCATTTATAAGGGTTACTCAAAATATTAGCATGCAAAAGAATGTTAGTGTTAAAAATGATTTCTGGACACTTACTTTTAAACCTTCTAATATCATGCTGTTGCTATGTAGTTAGACAATTATTTGAGAAATTTTAAGAATACATTTTGCAGAACAACAGCTACCTAGGTCTCACCTACAGAACTATGTCAAGTCTTAAATCACTAAAAAGTAATAACTTTTTCACTTGTTGCAGGAGAAGTTTGTCATCAGACAGCACTTCCTAAGTGTTTATTAAATAAGAATGAAAATTAGAAATAACTCTAAGTAGGGAGGGAGATGAGAATAAATGATTCTAAGTTTCACTAGAGAAATATAAATACATAGCAAACATTGAATATAAAGCAAATAGAACATATTGTCATTAAAGAACAGAATGAAGGACTTAAGGCCATGAGCTTCAGTGAGTATGTCTGAGCTACTGTCAGCTATTACTGCTCACAGAATGATTTACTATGTGATTCAAGTTTAGAATAAACAATTTCACTCTTTGATACTGCAGATTTAAAACTTTTTTGTTTAATTGGTTGTTTCCATAGTGAAAATATTGATTAGACAGCATAATCAAAACAAATATTAAAAACTGAAGAAACAGTGATAGAAGCAATAGGGATAAATAAGAAGTAAAATTTAGGGCCAGTCTGATAGCTCAGAGGACTAAAGTCCCTGCTTAGGTAGAGCGCAGGGCATGCCCTGCCGGCTCACCCAAGGAGCACCCTGAGGCAGCCATTGAGACTAGGAGTGGCGGTGCGTGCCTGTAGTCCCA
>NW_004524870.1:997500-998399 GCF_000260255.1 Octodon degus | reverse complement strand
AGATATTCCCAGTTCTTGGAGCCAGTATATTAATAATTACCATAATTCCAAGACTGTTTTACAGATTAAATGTACTCAATTTAATGAAATTCCAATAACTATACCAACAGCATATCTCACAGAATAAGAAAAAACAATCCTAAAATTCATTTGGAACCAGAAGAAACCTAGACTAGCAACACAAATTCTGGGCTGCAATGTAGGGCTTCTCACAATTCCTGATTTGAAGTTATATTAAAAGCAGCGTGTTACTGGTAACAAAGAAAGACAAAACAAAACAAGCAAACAAATGGAACAGAACAGATGTTCTATGGAACAGAACAGATGACGTAAAAACAACTCCAGAAACACTCAGATACCTTGTCTTTGACAAAGAGGCCAAATATTTTCACTGAATAAAAAGAGAGCCTCTTTAATAATTGTTTCTGGGAAGACAGAGATTAAACCCAGAAAAGCTATTTAATAGGTCACAATCACAAGCTACTCACATTCTGGAAGGCCCTGCTCCTTAATGAAATAATTTTGAAATAGCATCAACTTAAGATTTCAATATATGAATTTTGGTCAGACACAAATATTTAAACCATAGCATGTGATGAAAAAGAAGTTTTGAATCCTTCTAGCATGCTTCCACAATGAAACAACTGAAATAATAGAAAAAAAATCTATTTTTAAAATAATGCACTTTGGGGCTGAGGAGTTGGCTCAGTAGAATAAGCACTTGCCTGGCAAGTGCAAGGGCCTGAGTTCAATCCCCAGTTCCACCAAAAAGCAAACAAACAAACACTTCATTCATGGAATTTTTAATTTAAATAACAGATTCTTGCTTGGTAAATAACACAACAGAACAATTTATTGTCTCCAACAAGCAGTATGTAAAGTAAAATATGAAATAGGGA
>NW_004524870.1:995521-996887 GCF_000260255.1 Octodon degus | reverse complement strand
TATTTATTTGGGCACACATATGGGCAAGGAGTCCCTCCTGAATTCTCCAAAGGAGGATAAAGAAGATGGACCTTATCTTGATAAAGTGTTAGACAATATCCCATAATACCTTATATGAGGCTATAAAGTAAAGAATTATCAGCCAAACTAAAAAAATATGTGTTGTTGGGGAAGACATTTTTCATGACATTTTTCAAAAGCTATTCTGCATTTTGCTTCTTAAAATTATAAGAGAAAAAATCTGACAAAAAATGATAGGGAGAGTCAGAGGACAGGAAAAGGGTTTCACCTAACTTTCCTTCCTGATGTCGGTCATGTAAGATATTAACCTCTGGTTCCGGTCATTCTCTGAGAATAAGAGTTTCCAAGAATAGGAACTGCACTAGGTCTCAGAGTTACTCGAGCCCAGCTCTCAGAGCCCTCGTCTGTAAACAGCCTGATACGCATGCCAGGTTTCTGTGACAATTACTTAATTCTAGCATTGGAGAAAAAAAGCCACTCTAAACACTACACAAACAAATGAACATGGCTGTGTTTAAATACCACTTCATTTATGAATATTGAAATTGAATTTCATATAATTTTTTTGAAAAATTATAGAATTTTTCCATTTCATGAAAAATTGTCCTTTTTATTTTTTAACCTTCTGAAAATAAAGTATATTGAACTCAAGACACCCTAGGTAAGAGGCTGGAATTAGCTTGCTAGTTAAAGGTCCTAGACCCTAGTTGGAGACTACACTCATTTAGTAATTGCAGTGGTGTTATTAGTCAACTGTATAATTATAAGGAAGTATCTAAGAAATTATTTTAGAAGAAACAGTTCATTCAGCTCAGTTTTTGAGGGTTCAAGAGCAGTGGTAATTCCATCAATTTCATGATGATGCAGATCAGATGGCAATGGTGGAAGAATAAGCAGGTCAGAATAAGCATCTCATCTCCAGCCAGAGGTGGGGAGGCCTGAGGTGTCATTAGCTTGCTTGCTCCTTTTCTAACAAAGCTCTCAGAGATCTCAAGGCAAGACAATACCTTCTTGAAAGAGCACCTCCAGTAGCATAGAGAAGGCTCACTAGGCCCATTCCAGAAGGTTCCAAAGCCACCTTCCTGGGTACCAAAACTTCCATCACAGTGGGTCTCTAGTGAACACTCTAATCACACTCGAACCACAGCAAGTATAAAGATAAATTTTGTTGACTTCTGATATAAACTTGAGAAGTAAAACAAAAAGGATATTGATGTGATGATAAAAAAATTATTCATTTTAAAAATAAACACTTACATATCAAAAAGTCAAGCAATGGGCTGGAGAGATGGCTCAGTGGTCTAAAGCACCTACTTAGAACAAGCTTAGCAAAGCATCAGGGACC
>NW_004524870.1:993124-995072 GCF_000260255.1 Octodon degus | reverse complement strand
TAAGGATGGAGTACTTAAGCTCTAATGAAATTATCATCTCTAGAAAATACTGATTTCTGTTTATAGCAGAATGACAGACTAGCAAAATTTGGAAGGCTTCTGTTGAGGACACCTAGAAGTTTCAAATGAAATCCATTTTATTTCAATTCTTTTAAGGATAGAATACAGTTAACAAGAAGTATGTGTCCTAAAATTAAATAAGGTACAAGGAATCAGAAAAAATATTTGTGTTGATATTGTGTCTGCCTGAGAAAGCATTCAATGACTTTGCAACCTAATGGAGTGGATGTTATCACTAAATATAAAATATCAAAGATAAATAAATGAAATAACTGTATTTTTAAAACCCAGTAGGATTTTTCTTTAATAATAATGCAAGTTAACATCGTTTCATGTCGAGTCAGTCTAACAAACTGTACAAATTACAGTACTATAGAAAATACACTCCAGATTTTCTTCAAGATCCTCACTCTGAACTTTGCATTACATCCACTATTCTGGATGTGCTTTCTAACAACTAGACATATTTTCTTTCTTCAACTCTGCACAGTCCCACCAGTGACTATTATATCCTTTCAAGAAACTAAATTTCCTGTGTGAAATTCACATTTTTCATAAAAATTAATAATTTTGACTCACAATAATCTAAGTCCATTCAGAAATATTCTGCAACTTCTCCAGAATTGTCTCAATGTAATCAAGGGATGTCTTACATTTTCACAGCACCCAGTACTGGTTTATTTCTTAGTATTAGATACTCCTAAGACATTGCCACTCAAGAGTTCTAAGAAAGGCTTGTAAACTTTCTTGTCTTTGCATATTTAAAAAAAAAAAACCATATACTAGAGTTGTCCTGGCTTACAAGAATGGACTAATTAATGATTAATTTGGAAATGTCCATAAAGAAATAAATATCTGATAATTATAAAGATGAGAAAGGCCTAATGTTCTCAAATTATCTGCAATTATTTGTCCTTATAAAACTCATATAATCATAGGTTTTCACAAAACTTCTCTTCGTTATTGCCAAAAGCTGGAGCACAGAATTATAGAGCAACTCTTACTTAATGAAAGATGTTTTTCTCCATTGAAAGTAGAGTCTATTAAAGATAAAGAAATAAATATGTGTTTTTCTAGTTATGTTTCTAAAGAAAATATTATGCCTCATTAGACAATCAGCCTAATAATAATTAACTGAAATTTCCTAATCAGAAAATATTCAGAAACTTCAAATGTATTATTTGAAATTTAAATATGTAGTGGATATATGAACAGAACTAGAAATTATCTATGTAACAATTATTTCTATTCTTGTCTTTGATCTTTTGTTAGTTTAACTAGGATGCTGATTACTGATTCAAAATTGCCTGGAGTTCATAACAGACTTAAAACATTGATCTGTACAGCGATGGCTGTGTCATTCATCACAAATATCTTTGTTCTAGCTCAAAGTTCTTCTCTCTGTTGAATATCTGGTCCAATTGCTTCCTTCACTCTTTCATCTCACAATAACATAATATCTGTCTCCCTCTCCATACCATGTTGCCTTTCTATTGAAAAGCTTCTTGATAGGACTCTGAATAGATGCAAATTCAAGCAATTATATATTGTCCCTGTTTGATGATCTTTCTGCAGCACTTGTTACTTGTGGACCTTAGTCATGAAGGAATTCTTCCTTGCTTGGAAGCCATGCTTACATTTTCCTTGTATTTCTCGTGCCTTTGCCCCTGTACTCTTAAACCGTTCTCTCCCTTTCCACTGACTTCTTACCTTGTACAGTTTCCTCAGGATTAACTGTGTAGCTTTGTTCTTCTATGTTTTACATATTATCTCTGGGAAATCTTCTATTGTTGTGACTTTGAATATCAACTATTTGCAAATTAATTCAAAATTTCTCTGTCCTATTCTTGTCACCAGAACCCAAAACCTAACAGCTTTATAATAATCA
>NW_004524870.1:979791-985051 GCF_000260255.1 Octodon degus | reverse complement strand
TTCAAAAAATTTAATTTCAGGGGACAACCCACTTGGGCCCCCTTTCCTGTCTCTTTCTTGGACAGCAGCTTTCTTTCTCTCAATAAATATATTCTGCTCATAAAAAATTAATTTCACAGAGATTTTGATTTTTGTTGCAGTTATAATGAAATTGTCAAAAGAAAAGACTCTCTAGCAAAACTACAGCAGCATAATTATCCCCGCCAGTGAGCTTGCATTATTATTTTCTCCTTCCCCTTCTGCATTTCATTTTTGTCCACCCTGAATAAAACAAATTCAGTTTGCTGATTAATGAACTCAGCTGGCTGTTGGCATCCAATTTCGTTCATTTTCTCCAGCCTAACTACGTTGAAGTTTCCTATTTAATTTTAAGTGTCCATTTTTTTTCAGAAATTCCTTTTTTATCTCATTCTTATTTTGGTTTGTGGCAGTTGATTATCTATTTTGGGCAATAGCTTTAAGAATCATCGCAATTTACATTAAAGATGGAAATTATATTCTCATATTTTTCTCTTGGGTGCTTTTCTCATTAATCAAAGAGTATATGATGTTCCAAAGCTGGAGATTAAAAACTTAATCAAATTTTAAAATGTTACTCTAAATTTTAAATCACTAACATGCACAAGCTATATATAAATACATTTTGATGACAAGTAATCATAGGGAGTCTACTGACAGGATGTACAGAACTCAGTATATTTAAGTGATTTTACTACATTGTTCTGTCTTCAAGTCCAGAGGTGAAATTTACGAGAAGTTTTCTTCCAAAAATTTAATGACAGTGAATCATCATTTGTAAGAACAGACAGCTTGGGTCATCTTTAAATGAACCAAAATGTGTTAATCACAAATGTCAATACCTTATTAGTTTTGTTGGGGACTTAGTAAAAGAGAAAATTTGTAGCCTGTACTAAAAATGTTATCATTATGATCAACTAAAGTTTGATTTTTGAATATAAATGTTAGAGTATGCAGGCAGTTCAGGATAATTAATGTACTGCTGAAATAATCTTCTAAGTAGAAATCTCTTCATCCTATATGTATGCTATACATACATAATGACACATGTATCATTAGTTTAGCATAAAGAGTGCAAATATTTATTTCATCCAAGAAACATGTTTGACCATCAAAATTACATCAGTTGATATACATAAGAAAGTATCAGTCTTTGTGTAGGATTATACATGTGTGTGCAATTTTTCCAACTCTAAGTTGTAGTTCCTGTCTTATCCTAAGTATTATTATTCAAAACTATGCTCTACCATTTACATATTAGCAATTAAAGTGACAGAAGTAGATCTGAGGTCTGCTTTTTTACTATTTTCATACTAAGTTTAACATACTTATTTTTATGCTTGCTCCCTTAACATCTTAGAATGCTGCTATTTTTAAAAATAACATCCAATTTCACATCACTCCATTTTCAGCTTCTTTAATTTGGCATAGAAATAGGGCGAAGTTGATTGACTAACAGCTTTGATACTTGAGCCATTTTAAACTTTTTACACTTTCCAAATACGTGTGCTACATTTCTTTATGCAATGGAAAAATTCTTGAGGTAGGCTAGGGGTGAAGACCTGAAAAATTCAAAGCCTTTCTTTCTTCCTTATAGTATTGACTTGCAAATTGCCTGTCATATGACAATCTGAGGACTATTGTTCCAGAAAAAAGAGAAAGGAAAAGGAAGGGAAGGGAATACAGGAAAGAAAAAAAGAGAAAAGGAAAAGAAAAGAAATAAAGAAAAAAGAGAAGAGGAAGGGAGAGGCAAGAAAAGCAACTTGAAAATGGCAGAGCATTTTTCCAGGATTTGCAATTCTATCTATCAGTTCATTCTGTTTTTATGCTACAGCCATCAAAACCTGTGTCAAAATTGATTCCTTACTTATGCGATCTGTGGTTAAAAATATAAACAAATACTAAAGCATGTCTTGCATGAATGACTCCTTCTACATGTCATTTTATTCTGGGGTAAGCAACATAATTCTCATTATTATCCAGTACTTACTGAAAACAATATCATGTAAGGAATGACAGGAGTTGTTTCTCTACTTTACAACATCTCTGACACTGAACTTGCAAATCTTCCAAACCAAGCAGTTCTTTAGTTCTCTCTAAACATATACTGGGTGTCCTACAATTCCATTCAGTTTGACAAAAGCAATAGTATTAGCAAAGATCTCCCAAGGCTGATCTCAGTCGCCCAGGACTGAGATCACTTCATACACTAAAGACTGGGCACTGAGGACACCCATAGATATATTTTGCATTTGAATGCAAATAAGGTGTTTCAATAGTCTTCTCTTCAGTTTTAATATTTGGTTATAATGTCCCACAGAATTAATGGGAAATCTATCTACTAGTTTATTAGAAATGAATTTATGAAAGATCAAATTGACTAATTCAATGAAGAGGTCCTGGGGTGTGGTTGAGAAGGGCTCGGAATCGAGGACTTTCTTTGTGGCTGGGATATATCTGTCTATCTGCACAGAGAATGCTCAGCATCCTAGATGCTCTGCAAATCATGGAACTGAGGGGTAGTTGTGTCTACTTCTTCATATAGTCATGTTCAAAATTAAGTTGATCTCCTGTCCCTCTCCCCTCCATTAACAATCATAAGAAACACTTACAGATTTCAAGTTTCTCCTCATAGCTTGGTCATTCTAGTGACCAGCACACAACATAATGCTGCTAAGAAGCACATGAAGAGTCTCAGAATCAAAGACATTTCTGTTTCCTAGAACATTCTGAAGGACCTAGGAGCTCTTTGTAAGATGCTGCTGTCACTTCACAAATCTGAAAATCATGTCTTATGGAAGCTCCTGTCTAGGGGCCAGTGGTAAAAATTAAATGCATAATTTTCTATATGATTCAGGTATTACGTAACACTATGCAGCAGCATACTCATTATCAATCATATAAGTACTTTAACTAACGTAAACTACATAAGAATGCAAGGTGGCTTCTTTTAAAAATTATGTATCACTGCTTAGCACGATGTCTAGCACAGAGTAGGTTACTACATGTCTTAAGCATGTATTGATGCATCGTGATTGAAAATTGTGCTGAAATAGAGGAAAGCCAATCTAAGTAGAAAGTCTTTGCTATAATCATTTTTACCATTATTTTCCATGTCTTTGTTACTGTCTTTCACTTTCTGTTTTGGTTTTTCTATAACTTTTTGGTTCTCCCTTCAGACTTCAGACTTCCAAAGGCTGGGTTGAGTTGTTTCCAGATGGAAGAGCAATACATCTGTAGTTTCTTTTTTGTCTCAATCACACTTTTTTAACAAGTGACATGGAGCATCCCATGACTTAGACTAGTACATTAACTTTACATCACATGGTCAGGATTTTTTCTAATAGAAAAGATACTTTAAAACCTGCCACTCACATTGAAGCTCTGTTTATCAATAAGTACCTGTTATTTCATGTAGTAAATTAATCCAATTAAAATTTATAAGCAGAGGCTGGGGAGATAGTGCAGTGGTCTAAATGCCTGCCTGGCTAGTGCAAGGTCCCAAGTTTGATCCCTGGTACCACATGCTGTGCCAGCCAGGGACACCCAGACATGCTCTGGTGGTATACACCTATAATTCCAGCACTAAGGAGGCTGAGACAGGAGATTCAGTATAAATGCAAGCTGTAGTGAGACTCTGTAGCAAATAAATAAACAAATATTAAAATAAAAAATAAAAATTTACAATCCAAGTGTGGTAGTACATGACTGTAACCCCAGAACTGGGGAGCCTGAACCAGGAGGGTTGCCATGAATTCAAGGCCACCCTGCACTAAAAAATAAGATGTTTCACAAAAAACTTACAAATCCCAGCCATTACTTTTACTTGTTTACTTTGACTAGCTCTCATAATGGTCAGTAACCACCCTTATTGGAGGAGGCAGAAAACATTTATAGCACATCTCCTAATGAAAGCATTCTTTATTCATCTGAAAGACACACAGATTATCACCTTCGGTTGAGGTAATACAAACTTAATTTATCTTTAGCCTATTTTATTCTAAGCACGAGTGATAACACAGATTTCTCAACTTCCTTTAGTCCTTGAGACAGAGATAACAGAGTGGCTGCATCACACGACACCAAGCATCCTGCAGCGTGCCAAGGGTCCATTGTTCCCAAGAGGGACTTCCGGTAGAGTGCCACAGTAATTATTCTACAGTCCTGCAGCTGTCCTTTTCCCAATAGTATATTGGAAAATTGCAAGTTATTGACATAAAATAAAATGTACACCTACAATATTTGACATTCAGGACACGTTACATCAAGAGATGTTATATTAAATTTTAAAGGGTAAAGCAAACAGTATTTATAAAAAGAGCATTGGAGAATCCTATTAAGAGGATTTAAAATGCTGAGTGAGCTTATTCTTTCAGCCTTTGGACACTAGGTGAAAGTTGTATATTTTGAAGCACATTGGCATTTTGAAAACATCCTTAGTCTGTTCATATGAAGAAACTATAAAGAGAAATAAAGTATATTTCATAGCCCCCTCAGGCTATTATGACAAAATGTTCCAGACTCAGTGCCTTAAGCAATGGGCATTTATTTTCTCACAGTTGTGGAGGCGTACAATCCAAAACCAAGGATTGTGATTTCTATGGAGATCTTCCTTCCTTTTTGCTGTGTCTTTCCCTTGACTCTGTGTGCAGGGAAATCTTTCTTTCCCTCCATTTTCTCAGGTCACCAGGCCTAGGGAGTCTGGTCCATTCTTATGGCCTTGCTTAAGATTATGACCCTCAAGGATCTTTCTTCATGACCGGGAGATAGATCAATGGAATAAGTACTTGCCTGGCAAGTGCAAGGTCCTGAGTTCCATCCCTGGTACCACTGAGGGGGGGGAATCTTTCTTCAGTAATATATTTTCTGAGCACTTTCAGCTGCTAGATTGTACTTGCATTTGTAGTAGGCCACAAATGTTCATTTCCAAATTACTAGAGGAATTATTTGATTTTAGCATATGGATTTGATATTTTTTGTACTAGGAATTGAACATTCAACTTTACACTTTCCAGGTAGGCGCTGTGCCTCTGAGTCCCAGTTTTCTGGTTACTTCACTTTTATATAAATTTATTTCTTTTCTTTTTTTTTTCAAAATTTTATTGATAAACAGATAGCAATGAGACAGTTTCAAATCAAATCGGAAGTATAGTTTCAACAAATAATACACTGCATATATTCTTCTTAGTGGTTAATTGCTGTACAAGATGCGGACTTGTGATCCTATTTACAAACACCATTA
>NW_004524870.1:978070-979691 GCF_000260255.1 Octodon degus | reverse complement strand
GCCATGGTACCAAACAGGACTATTTAGTGAGATCCTGTCTGAAAAAAAAGTAAGATAAAGTAAAAATTAAAAGCAAAACTTATGTTGACAATGTGGATTAATAGTGAGCTTGACTATTTAAATATCCAACACAGGGTCAGTGAGAGGACCAGACAGTTAGAGACATTGAAAGAGAACTTGGAAGAGAACACAACATGAACACTGATCAGTTTTATGAAAATGAAGAATGTGTGTGAGAGAAAGAGTAGAGAGAATAACAAGAAGCAAGCATTTATAGTCTTAATTTAAATGTTTTACCTTTAAATTTCAGTACCTTAGGAAAAATTAGAGTACTTCCTACTCTGACTTTAAACAGATAATTAGATGTAGACGTAGATATAGATATGGATAGATGTCTTGTTTTTAGTGAGGCATATCTCATGATTACCAGCATTTAGAACAAGGAATAAGGTGGGTCACTGACTAAAACACGACTAGCTAATCAGAGCCCTCATTCACTATGTGGAGTAAGGAGAAATCACGGAAAGGTGAAGAAAGTGCAATAACTTTTTTGAACACAATAGAATCTTTTATATCTTGGAAAGCATTTGTAATGCTCTCCTAGATATTTATATTTTTAATTACTTGAAATCAGTTATTGTACAGAAGCCTAAAAATCTTTGAAATTTAACAGATATAAATGAGAATTTTAGTTATTCATGAGATGATTTGAAATTTTCATGAGAATTAATAAATACTTTATGATGTCAATTTATTGTTTTTATTTACTGAAAGAAAACGAATGATCATATAATCCCACCTTCTCTTGATTAAAAGTGTCTGCAATAAAAGTGGGATATGTAGGTAAAGTTTAAAACTTATAAATAATGTTTGAGTTACTGGTTTTGCCTTTCAAAAAACTTCTGCCTGTTTGACTATTAAGCATTCTCAGATATTTCCTGCATAAGTTTAAATATAAGCACTTTTTTTTCTTTGTATTTGAGGTAAGGGTCTACAAGGTGTTCAGGGTCTCACTACTAGATCGGACTCGTAGTGACCCGACGGTTTCCAGCCTCCCAAGAGCTGGAACTACAGGCATGTGCCACCATGCCTAGTCTCAATTGCCTTCTCAGCGGGCCTCAGGGGTGGGATTGGCATGGCGGTGGGGAAGATTGAACCCCCGGCGAGTGAGCCTGCTGGCAGGCATTTTAATCCACTAAGCTATTTGATCGGCCAAATATAAGCACTTCTAATGAATTAAAATAGCAAAATTCACTCTCTGTGCTAAAGATATAGAGTTTTAATTGACTGCTTTTTAGGTTTTGGTGAAATGTAAATAAAGCACTCCTTTCTGCTGGCTTCTAAAATCTAGAACTTTCATAACATATTCAGTAAATATTACTTTTGGAAAAACTTGTTAGTCACAAGTCATGTTAGAAAAGATGCGTAGCAGATGTTGTGAAATAATAAGTAAATGTTCTAGAGGAAAAAGGAAAGGGGAAAGAAAAGAAGGATAAAAGTGCTTTTGAAATAAGGAAGGGAAGAGGGATTGATACTGTGAAAAAAGCAGAACTAAGATATATCATATATGAGACAAATTCCCAATGATGAATGTGATCATTATGTTCATCAAAATTGTACT
>NW_004524870.1:969549-972235 GCF_000260255.1 Octodon degus | reverse complement strand
CAACTATATATCTATCCTAACCACTTTGAATACACAGATACAAAATGGACATTCATCGGTGTACCCCATTTTTTCTAAGCTCTGTTATTGAATATTATAGGTGTGTAAGCTCAGCAAAATATTCTAAAAGAGTCCAGTAGCCCATAATAGCATTGGGTCTACTGTT
The DNA here is from genome assembly GCF_000260255.1 of Octodon degus. Taxonomy (NCBI): domain Eukaryota; kingdom Metazoa; phylum Chordata; class Mammalia; order Rodentia; family Octodontidae; genus Octodon; species Octodon degus. Next base: position 972,069 of record NW_004524870.1, on the reverse strand, counting down.
TAACTGGCAATGTCAGAAATTATTGACCCGAGTCCCCCACAGCTCAACATAACAGCATGACTTTACTTCCTATATTTCGTCTTCATATTTTTTATTTTTAATTCTCAATAAATGTTTACATTCTCATTAAAATGTAATGATTCAGGGTTGGGAGAATAGCTAGGCAGTCTAAGTACCAGCCTGTCAAGTGCAAGGATCAATATTAAATCCCTGGTACCACATGTTGTGCTGGCCACCAAAACCTGGCGTAGTGGGGCATGCCTGTAATGCCAGTGCTGGGCAGGATGAGACAGGAGGTTTGCTAGGAATCCGAGCTGTGTAGTGAGTGTAGTGAGACCCTGTACCAAATAAATAAATGAATAAAATATTTTTTAAATAATATTAAACTTAATGTAATGATTCAAAGATAGATTCATTTGGTAAATCAGAGATTATAATAGAGTTTGAAGTCTTGCATTTTTGAGAAGCTGACTTTGCATTAATATGAATGTGAATGAGTGAAAAAATTAAATTATTATTACTATTATTGTTATTACATTTTTGGTACTGGGAATCAAACTCAGGACCTTGAACTTGCCAGGCAGGCACTATTCCAATGATATGTATCTCAGGCTTTAATTTTAATTAAATAATTAATTGTTTTTGCGACAGGGTCTTAGTATGTAGCATAGGCAGGCCTTGAACTTACTTGCACAAGCTGGCCTCAAACTCATGGTCCTGCCTCATCCTCCCAAATGCTGGGATTATGGGCATATACCACCACACTTTGCCCAATCTTAATTTTCAATGTTCCAGTGGTCTGAATAGTGTTCAACAGAAAGCCAGAATTCTCTAGTTTATCCTTTTGTTTTTTGTGAGTTCATTTTATTCAATATTATGATTACCACTACTTCACATAGTTCTACAATTACTAAAATATAGCTATTTTTGTCACTAAATGATTTGTAAGCATTTGCATGGATTAAACGACAAACCTAGTATATGTTCTTTACATTTGCATTAACTGTCAATCTATTTATTGAATATTTTAAATCCCTCATAATCATGAAGCACACTAATATTTTACACTTTTTCTTGTAAAGACATAAAAGATTGATAAATTTCAGTATCTAACACACATAATTTTTTATTTCACTTAGAGTTTTCTAAAATACTTAACTGTATATGGTAATCAATATTCTGATGTAAGCAATAATCCTAAGTGCCATGCCTTGGGGGCTGTGGGAATGGCTCAGTGGAATAAGCAATCCTCTGGCAAGTGCAAAGGTCTGAAGTCAATCCCTGGTTCTGAAAAAAAAAACAAAAGAACAAGCAACAACAACAACAACAAAAAAAGCAAAAACTAAGTGCCATACCTTATCAATAGCTCTTACATTATAATGCTGATTAATATAATGATCATACCATACTTATCAGGATTACCCTAAGCTTAGGAAAATAAAAGATATATTTAAATTGATAATCAATGATTAATCTTTCTGAAGGTTAAAACTTTATCTGATACCAAACAGAAGTTTTTGTAAAATTTAAAGGTCAAGATACATTTTGAAATATCTCTAGACGTATTAATATTTTTACCTATAAGGAAACTGAAGCATAAGTAGCAGATCCAAGAGTACAATTGAAGAAACAAAATTTTTAATCTCTTCACATAAATTAATATGCTAAACAATTAGACCCTGATAGAAGTCGTTCTGCTTCAACTCGTTTCGATAATGAAGCATGCACTGTTTCATTTGTATGAAATTCTTTCAGGTTAAAATATATCAATCAGGTCATTTATTTAATAATTTGTTGCACACATTTGAAGGGTCAGGTACTATTCATGGCATTAGGGAAATAGGGGATAAAACAATGTTCTTAATGTCATCAAACAGTCTGTTGAGAAGTGACAGACAAAAAATGATTAATGAACATATAGTAGGTGTAATAAAAAAGCAAAGTGATAATTCAGAGGATGATTAAAAATATTTGGATTAATAATAAAAGCATTCCACTCCTCAATTGATGAGCATGTGGATTGTTTCCAAGGTTTATCTATGACGTATTTCACTGCTATACACATGGGCACACAAACATCATAGTGGTATAATGTTTTCAGTTTTTCTAGAAAAATTGCTAGGAGGGGAATAGCTGAATTGAATGGGACTTGTAATCCTAGGTATTTTTAGAAATCTCCACCTGATTTCCTTCAGTATTACTCAGCTAGAAAAAAAAAAGATAAACTCTTCCCTAAAATAAAAAAAAAAAAAAAGAAGGAAAGAAAGAAAAGAAAAGAAAGGTGAGCCAAATAGCTCAGTGAATTAAAGCTCCTACAAGCAGGCACAGGGGCCAGGGGTTTGATCCCCAGGCTTGCGACGGCAACCCCGCCCCAAGGACATGCTGAGATGCAATTGAGACCGGGCGTGGTCGTGAGCACCTGTAATTTCAGCTCTTTGGAGGCTGTAAACAGGTGGATCACTATGAGTCCATCTAGTAGTGAGACCTTGGACACCCTGTAGAACATTCCTTAAAAAAAAA
>NW_004524870.1:966382-969239 GCF_000260255.1 Octodon degus | reverse complement strand
GGGTGGTGAATGAAGGCAAGAGACAGGAAAAGGAATGTTGTGGGACTGTCCTGCTTCAAGGTTGTATATTGTTAGATTTTTGGACTTATGTGTAAACATAAGAATTATACAATTCTTTATGCCTATTTTTTAAAATATATTCTAAATTTTAAATGTTTTTTCATCATATTCTCTAGGGACTTAAAGTTCAACATATCAATACTTGATGAAAAATACTTGTTCCATGCTGTGCCTAAGATGTTTGATATTCAGACAGTGAGGTTAAGCTTAACAGCCTAGGTTGTATAGTGATAACAATAAGCTTCTCTTCTGGAGGATTAACAACCTAGGTTTGCAGGCCAAAATTAGAGAAAAAGGAGGGCTGCAGGGAAAGCCAACATTTTGGTCCTAGCCTTCCAAGGTCAATTAAGACTCAGGACATATGATAACTTGTACTGAAAGTTCACGTAATTCAGTAGTGTCCCAAATTTTCTGATCAAGGAGATTATGGGGTCAAAGAGGAAAGTGATCAGTGATATAGAGTGTGCCTAAGAGAGTCACATGGAGAGAAAACATTCAGGCTTTCACAGAGAGCACATTGGCCAAGCAATGGCTGTGACTCATCCACATGGCTGACACTGACAAACAATCTGAGGTACAGGATCTCAGGATAAATCCTGAGGGGATTTCACTGACCTTATCAGACCCAAAAGCTACAACTCTTGTTGCACTGGTCCTCCTTTACCTTGGTCTTAACCATCCAGCAGAAAAGTATAAAAACGAAGTATAAGAAGTAAAGCCATGCTGTTATGCTGAGCTGTAGGGGACTCAGGTCAACAATTTCTGACATTGCCAGTCAAGTGGAAGACACAATACTATTATGGACTACTGGACTCTTAAAATATTTTACTAAGTTAACACACCTATAATATTCAAATAACTGAACTTCACAAAAAAGGGGGATAAAGATGAATATCCATTTTGTATCCGTGTATTCAAAATGGTTAGGATAGATATATAGTTACATTCTCTTAATGAATAGAGGGATTTGTTCTAATAGTGTTTGTAAGTAGGATATCATGTCCGTATCTTGTACAGCAATTAACCACTAGGAAGAATGTATGCAATGTGTTAATTATTAAAACTATCTTACTAATTTGGTTTGAAACTGTCTCATTGCTATTTGTTTCTCAATAAAATTATGGGGAAAAAAAGAATTTTACACATAAAGGGATGAAACTAGAGACCATAGTCATAAGTGAAATAAATCAGACCCACATGTATAAATACTGTATCATCTCCCTACTCTAAGATTCTTTGACCCTTGTGAACTAGGCAGTAGTTGAGTGTATTCTTCTGTTTTATTTTTATCTTTTTTTTTTTTTTTTTTTTGTAGAACGAGGGATTGAACTCAGACCCTTGCGCTTGCCAGGGAAGCATTTATTCCACTGAGCCATCTCCCCAGGCCTCTACTCTAAGATTCTGAGAGAGTAAATAAAATCCAAAAGATACAATAGATAAAGGAAAGGGGAAAAACTGTCCAAAAGGAAGGAACAATTAGGATGAAGGAAAGGAGAAAAAGAAATATATGTGTATGTACACAAGATAGTTTGGATAACTGTACTGCTGATTTTCACTCATCTATTGAGAGAAGCAAAATGCTCCATTTTAATGAAAAATGCTTATTTTTTCCCTCTCTTTTTTATTTTTTTATAATTTTTGAACAATTTTGCATGCATATATCTGGTAATCTGAACAACAAATTTGAAGACAATAATATACATTAAAACAACCATCATTGAATTCCTATAATTTTACTTAGTGAAATTGTTTCATTTCTATTGTATTTTTTACTATATTTTATTCTGTTTAAAAGAGTAAAAACATTATCTTTAATAAAGATCTGAAAGGCTGACCAAATAGCTCAGTGGATTAAAGCACCTACAAGCAGGTACAGGGGCTGGGGGTTTGATCCCCAGGCCTGCTGCACTGGCCCCTCGCCCGGGACACGCTAAAATGGCAATTGAGACTGGGTGTGGTGACTGGTGCCTATAATCCCAGCTCTTGGATCACTACGAGTCCAATCTAGTAGTGAAACCCTGAACACCCCATAGACCCTTCCCTAAAATACAAATAAATAAAGAAAGAAATAAATAAAGATTTGAAAACAGTTCTCAGTAAAATAAGAAACAATTTTTAAAACATTACATTAATATAGACATGGTCTCTCCGAATAACAATGGAATATGTTCAGCTAATTTATAAACTGCTTTAAAAATATTCAGTTACAGTGAAGCCATTGAGACAAGATGACAATTGTTGTTACTTTAGTTTTATTCAGAGTATTAGAGGTGAAATTTATATAAACTACATGTGATTTACTTTTTAGTTCTTTGGAATTTGTAGGTATTTTTAAGTGATATATGAAGATTGACAATTCTATTTCTTTTCCACAATAAAACACAATTCAAATTTATTACCTAATTAGTGACATCTGGATGTGAACTCTCAAAGAGCTTGAAATTAAATCCACCTAATTCATCTCAGAGTACATAGAACTATACCAGCACAAGTAGAATAATTGAATTATAGTCTCTTGAACTAATGAATGTCTGACATAGGCCTAAGGCAAAATGTAAACATCACAGAAGTCCAACTCTTTCTTAAGGCATAAACATGCATATAAAATGCCAACAGTACCTCAACAATAATGTGAAAAGATTTATAATCTTCCTTTATTCAATAGCCTCCAAGAATAAAAAAAATCTTGTCAATATTGCTTTGATTAAATAAATCATCAATCACTGTGTATTATACATGTAGCTCTATTATAAATCTTCATATGTCCTCAACTGTAAGTAACTTTTAAGAGCCTATA
>NW_004524870.1:961494-966282 GCF_000260255.1 Octodon degus | reverse complement strand
TTTTTTTCAGAACCAGGGATTGAACTCAGGCCCTTGCACTTGCCAAGGAAGCGCTTATTCTACTGAGCCATCTTCCCAGCCCTAAGAGCCAATATTTGAAGCATGTACTTATGTCCAAAGATATATGTCGAACTACATAGAAATCCCATTACTGGATGCCTTTTATGGCCTGCATTCTGCAAGAAAACATTTTTTCTTCTGTATTTTAGGGAAGGGACTACAGGGTGTTCAGGGTCTCACTACTAGATCAGAATCATAGTGATCTGCCTGTTTACAGCCTCCCAAGAGCTGGCATTACAGGTACACCCCACCATTCCCAGTCTCAATCGCCACGTCAGTGTGCCCTGGAGGTGGGGCTGGCATGGCAGGCCCAGGAATTGAATCCTGGGCCCCTGAGCCTTCTTGAAGGTTCTTTAATCCGCTGGGATATTTGGTTGGCCCTAAGAAAACATTTTAAAGCATTAAAATAGAAATAGAAAATTAACGACTTTCGAAAAGCACAAGAGGTTCTATGTAGTGCCACAATACTTAGACACATTTTTAACTTGCCAGGGAGATAGCAAAGATGGATCGCTGAAGAGCTTTAATTAATAGATAGATGAACACAAGAATGATGATACTAGAAGAGGGTAAGTGGCTAAAACGCAGAAATAATAGTGTTTTTCATAAAAGTGAATGTACACACATGTGACCACTACCAAATCGAGATATACTATCATGTAGATTTTATCCTAAAATTGTTGAGAACACATTTAATTATTTTTAAGTGTCAGGTTGGCATATTTTGGGGGCAGTTCTACCAGGCTTTCAGTGTTTTAATTTAATCTGTAGGGTGTATAGTGATATTTAATTGTAATTTTCACTTACTTTTTAAAACTTATGTGTGTATGTATGTATGTATTTGGTACAGGGTCTCGTTAAGCAGCTCAGACTCATAGTGATCCTCCTGTCTCAGCCTTGCCAGCACTGGGATTATAGGCATGCACCACCACATAAGCTATCTCTCCAGCCCCTCATTTGCTTTTTCTTAGGTAAACATTTTTTCCTTAATTTATTGGACATATGTATCATAATCTTTGTGAAACATTCTTTTAAAAAATGGTTTAAGCTGGGCATGGTGACATATGCCTATAATCCCAGCACTCCTCACACTCCCGGTGAGTTTGAGGCCAGTACTACACAGTGAGACCCTGTCTTAAAAATGAGTGAATGCATAAATAAATAAATAAATAAATAAATGTTTTAACTTTGCCTTACTAGTATACAAGAAATCCCTTATATATTGTAAATTTAAGTTTATTTTCTGTAAAATAGCCCATAAAATTTGTTTCCACACTGATATCTGTGTTTTTTTCCCAATAGTTGTCTGAGAGCAAATACATTTGTTTAGAATAATACTCAGTGCACATTTTTTATGTTTTGTGCTTTATGAAAACAATTTAAAAATATCTTCATACCTTCAGATTTTGTCACAAAGATTATTTTCCAGTATTTCTTTCTGAGAGATTTATGGTTTGATGTTTTCCCATAACATGTTTTTGGTATATTATGCATACTTTAGTTAAGTTCCAAATATTGATCCCTAAAAATATCAAGTTGTACTATTTGCAGCAAAGCCTTTTCCAATTAAAGGGTATGGTAGCCACTGAAAAAACTCACGAGGCTAAATATTTCTGGTACTATTTCTAGACTATTCTGTTTCATTTATCTGGATGAATATTTCTTAATTCTAAACCATGATTATACCTGTCAGAAATTGTTCTCATTATTTTCTGTCTCTTGCATTTTATAAAAATGAAAAATCAGCTTGTCAATCTTTACTGACAAAGTGCGGTAGAATTTATTATGCATAGCTCAACTAGAGTTTAATTGGTATGCCTTAATTCACGAATATAATTAGTTGATGGATTTTTCTAGAACTTCAGAGTCTCTACCAGTAATTTTCCATTTCTCAGGGTACAGATTTTAGGTAACTTTTATTAAAACTTTTGCTAGCATAATTTTATGTCATTACAGATAAAGTTGGATTTCAATTTTATTTTTATTCTTAAACACACAACTAATTTTGTGCTTCCTCAACCTCTCTAAATTAATATGCCCATGAGAGCACATTTTTGTAAATTCTTTGTGATTTCTTAAATGTACATTTATAGTATCTGAAATCAATACATTTTATGGCTCATTTTCCTATCTGGGTAATTTTGTTTCTTTTCTCTCTTTATTATCACGGCAAAGATCTCCAGTTCATTGTTCTCAGATGTGTGAAACAAGCATCTTCGCTTTGTAATTGATTTTTCACCCTGAATAAATTCTTTGAACATTTACTGTAATACAGTGACAACTTTTTATCATTTATTTTTATATTGTTTAAAATATTTTATTAAGTAAAATCACTTAACATTTGCTTGGTATAGATTCTGTTGACAATTTTATATTTCTTCTACCTTCCACAGTTTCTGCTGAGAATTACGTGGCTGCAGCTGTCTTCAGGCTGAGAATCCTTTACAAGTTCATGCGTTAAGAAGCTTGGTCCTTTGTTTCTCAATAATTTTTTTTTTAAAAAAGCTTGGTCCCCACACTTGTGGTATTGGGACATGGTACACTCTGTAAGAAGCAACACCAAGTGGTAGGTCCCTGTCCATTGGAGTCACGACCTTGGAAGAGATTTTGGGACCTTGGCCCCTTCCTGTGACATTTTGCTTCCTGTCCCTGAAGTGAGTTGTCGTTCTGCCATTTACTCTAGTAACAACATGCCATGTGACCACAGTTCTAAGACAATGGGCCCAGTTGAGCACAACTAGTTCCTACAAAGCTGTGGACCAAAGTAAGTCTTCCCTCTTTGCAACACAATCAGCAAAGATGCTTTTTATTACATTGGAAGGCGGTATGATGTGCCGGGCTTCCAAATCATTGTGTCTGTATAAATCATTGTGTCTGTATTTTATGATGCACCTGTTTTCTTTGTGAACTTTGAAGTGCTTTTCTTTTCATTATTTCAGATTTTCATTGACTTGATTATTCTGTCTCTGCATACCATTTTATTTAATGTATTCTGTTTGGGATCTGCTGTAAACTGTTACAGTTTCATATGTAGTTCTTTCAAAGAGATGGGGGAATTTTCAGTCACTATTTTATTAATCATTTCTCAGGTTTTAATCACTCTATTATCTTTAGTGCACATGCAGTAGTTTTCTACCATAATTTTTAAGTATCTGTGGTTGTTAAAGTAGACTGTCACGGGGGCCGGGGAGATGGCTCAGTGGAATAAGCACTTCCCTGGCAAGTGCAAGGGCCTGAGTTCAATCCCCGGTTCCGCCAAAAAGAAATAAAGTAGACTGTCAATTTGATGGCCTTCAGGATCCGCCATGTGGGTTAGTGGAACCCATATGTAGGTCATACATGGACACTGTGATACTGGCTAGAGTGCATGAGCCCTGGTACCTTTCCTATCTGGAATTATTCTTGTGCTCTGCTATCCAGCTCCCGTGAGGTAAACACTTTCATTTTGGTGTGCCCTTCCTCCGTGGTATGTCTGCCTTGGAATGAACCTTCTGAAATGTAAGGTTAATATCTCTGGTCTTTTCAGCATAAAGTGTACAGCTCTATCGTTTCTAATCTAGATGCCTCTAGTTCCTGCCTACGGCAATAACTTATGATATTAGGTTGAATTGGCACCACAGTGTCAAAAAGAAATGGGGATAAAAATCTTCTTCGTCTTGTCCCTTACCTTAAATCAGTGGTTCCCAAATGGTGCTAATTTAGTAACTTCTCCATCCTAGGATACATCAAAATATTATGTTGTTATGGTTTGTGTCTAGTTGTCCCCCCAAAACCTCATGCAGTCATGGAGCAGACTTCTAGAGTTTGTGATTAACTCGTGATCCACTGGAATTATGGGTGATTCAAGGCTGGGATTATGGGTCTGATTACTGCTGGGATTATGGGTGTGAGTGCTACACCCAGCCTGAAACAGATAGTCTGAATATAACATAAGAGAGACAAAGAAACAGACTTGCTCTCTCTGTTGCCATTGTTGTCAGTGTTCCTCTGTTTTGCTCTCTGCTCTTTGCTGCCCTCAACTGCTGCCCTCTGCCATGTGCTGCTCTGCCTTGGAGCCAGCTGAGTATGGACTGAAACCTCCAGCAACTGCGAACTAAATAAATCTTTCCTTCCTTCATTTGGGGTGTTGGGTATTTGACCCAGCAATGAAAGAAGAGTAACTGAGACATATGTAGACATTTTTGTTAAAACAATTTGGGGCTGGGGAAAATACTGGAAGCTGGTAGTCAGAGGAGGACAATGGCAAGCGTCTGTAGCCTGCCGTAGTGAAACATTACTCATCAAAAATATTAGCAATGTTGCATCAAGAAACCTTGTTTTAGACAAAAATGTATGCATTCTTTATTTCTACTATGCTGCTAACTGTATACTCACATTTTAGGGAAAGGATGAAATATGTCTTACCAAAATGTAACTCAGGCTTATCTTAAAGTAGGTCTTAAGGTGATCATTCCCCCAAATCACAGGGACAAGATCACAGCCTCGGAAGTGAGAAACTAAATGACTTTTGTAAATTATATTCCACCTTCATTCTAAGTTATGAATAGTGCACCATATAAACAGAAATGATAACACATAGATCAAGAGAAATATTTACATGTATTTCGGTTTTAGCATATAAGTTTTTCACTCTAGCTGTGGGGAAAAAGGAACCCTTCTCCACTGCTGGTGGGAGTGTAGACTGGTGCAACCATTATGGAAATCAGTATGGAGACTCCTTAGAAAAGT